>NW_004797339.1:735988-737376 GCF_000002075.1 Aplysia californica | reverse complement strand
CCCCCCCAACAACTATATTCCCCCAAAAACAACAACAACAACAACCAAACTTCGTCCCCTTTTCAAAACAGCAAGAACAAAAGAAACCAAGAAATTAAAATGCTACACGAAAACATAAAAACAAACAAACACTCAGTCAACTTGGTATGTCAACTGTTTTACTGCGGAACTGTGGTGAAAAGGTACTTCTGTCATTGTGACAGAGTAAGAAATCACATGTCATATAATAAAACGATTATCATTAGGCCAGAAGATGGAGTACGGCGTCTGTGGTCAAATGCTTAATTAATGAACTCGTTGCTTTGCTTCCAAGAGATGTGAATTTGATTCCGAGGAGGGGAAAAGCTATGTCTCACCAGTAAAGGCTATTTTGACCTGTTCACACATGTAGGTTTCTTGGCCGATGATATTATTATCTCATTAACCCATTCCTCTTTCACTCACAGTTTCCAAAAACAAGCCAGAAAAAACACCCCAAACAATTTTTTAAAATGAACAAACTGAAGCACGCAACACTACAACCAGAACAAAGCTAACAAAAACGCCCCCCCCCCTAAAATAAAAGAAACAATCAATTAAAAAACCCAACTCGAACGACCCTAAAAACCAAAATAAAACCCCAAACACAAATAAAGGATGAAAAACCCAACCAAAACAGCATGGAAATTATAATAATACACACAAATTAAAATAAATAACACCGACCCTCGACACCAAACTGCAACAACAACAATCTTTTGTCTATTGATTAAACCACTGTTACCCGAGTAGTAGCTCCATGTCTTTTTTTAAATTACCAATTTTAGTTTTTACTCTCGTTAATGTTGGTGCTACTGCATCTGTTTCTGTCTGCTTTTCGTATATTTTTGGTTTTTTGCTGTTCTTTTGGCTTTGTTATATGTTTTTCATTTTTTCATCTGGAGATGGCTTTGCAGAGAGTGAGTGAGAGAGTGTGCATGTGTGTGTGTGTGTGTGTGTTTGTGTGTGTGTATGTTTGTGAGTGCGAGTGTGTATGTGTGTGTGTGTTTGTTTGTTTGTGTGTATGTGTGTATGTGTGTTTATGTTTTTAAAATTTTGATGTTTTACGGCGCTCGCAATTGTATAAGGACAACTGTGAAATGGACACATTAAGCATTTTCAGTTTGGTAGGGATTCACTTTGAATTTTGACTTGGTGGCGGCCGAAGCCTACTCTTATCGATTTTAAGACCACCCAGGGATCTTAAAGTGCGCAACTTTTACACAGGATATTTTTTTGGTCTTTATCTGAAAAGGCTAGGTGATAGGCATTACCTACCCTAAGATCAGGGGTGTGGCTAAAAGGCAGCAGTGAGAAGGAGCCAAGGAGTAGCAGTAGACAGACAGCAGAAAAGTCAGGAGCCCAAAGAA
>NW_004797339.1:729655-735717 GCF_000002075.1 Aplysia californica | reverse complement strand
GGGGTCATTATTTGGGTTTCTTTTGTCATTTTGCCCTTGCATCATTTTCTTGTTTCCCTGATAACCATACAGCATAAACGTTTAATTCTTTTCTCGAATGTTGACTTCGACTTTATCGACAGACTCAACGAGTTGGTGGCCGATGCGTACCTCTGGGCGCTAGTATGGGCTGCCAGGCTGGCGTTTACCTGGCGTTCAACTCCGAGTGCCAAAATCTGGCCGACGCCCAGAGCGCCAGCAGAGACGTCACAACGGTCCAGGACTTCACACGACAGCGCAGGCGCGGGCCATCGAGGCGGCGACGTCTGAGGCAACTGCGCAGGCGCACTTTCAGTCGTAGAAGGGATAGCTAAAGGAATCGATACGCTCACTGCTCGTGCACCTCTGAGGGAAGGACGTTTGAAAGCAGAAAACAATCAGCCATTTACAAGAAACACACGAACAATCGCTGTATTCATAATGATCATTGCAGGCTATTTGCACTCATTTTCATTAATTAACATTAATTGTTTCAACGTTTTTTATTTTGTAAATGCACACCCTAGGCCCTATTAACAGTACGGCATAATTCGTTTGATCAAATTTATTATTGTCGAAATCAAATTATTTGTGTTTGCTTTATGATTTCAAAACTATATTAAAAGAAGAGTATTTCTTGTCTACTCATCTGTTCTTTTCTTCTTTGTGAATACATGTTGTGTTGACGCGATATTCATGGTTTGTCACGACTGTGAACCTTACGTACTCGGTCTGATACCCGCAAAAGAAGGAACTCAGATGAAAACAAGTTTTTATAATACACCTACCTCGTCCAGATAATATTTGTAATAAATTTGAAACCCAACGTTAGATATTATGCTTTGAATAGAGAGCAATTTACTGTGTCTTGATTGGCAAAATGATTTATAAAGTACAAAATTATAGCATTTCATGCAGGTGAGACTTCTGTTATTTTGGGCATCCTCTTTACTTTCAAACAGGTAAACTTTATATTGGGGATTTTTACGCGGCAGATCGAACTTCCCATCAATACGTTTACTTGGATCTCCAAGTGATAGATTAGAACTCTTAGGACTGTTGGTCTAGTATGGTAAGTTATAGTTAAAGATTGAAAGGATTTTCAACCCAAAGTGAAATCCACAAGTATAGTAATCTTTTACTATTCTACAGGTAAACTTCGGTCCTGTCTCTAAGCGTTTTCACGCATTTATTTATTCACGTATTCAAAGAAAAAAGATGTGGGGTGGGGTGGGGGTGGGGTGAGTTAGGAATACCAGTTGAAAAAACCCCAAACGACATCCCTTTTCTCTGTCAATTGTATTCTCCAATGCTGCAGGCAAATATTATGTTATAGTAAGCTCATTCTCTGAGTAAGTCCAAGAATTTAAAACTCGTTCCTATTGTGTCAGTGTTAACCAATGTGTGACTGCTTACTTTTCTATAGCTTACAAATATAATGTGCATTTTTAGGACTTTACCTTTGGTACTGTTGCCTCATTAGTCTTCAGCTTCGAAGGGCAGAACATAATATTTTAATTTGATTATGCTTGTTGGAGTATTTTGTTTCCCATATTGATGATTTGATAATATTATTGAAGGTTTACACAGTGCGAGATGAATATCGAAAAGACTATAATCAGGGGAGGGTTGGGAGTGGGATGGGGGTGGAGGTAGTCAAAGCTGAGTGGTTTGGATATTGATAATGTCAACGTATGACAGCAGATTCTATTCCCTGCTGAGAAAAAGCACGACACCCCATTTCCTTAGGGCAATGGATGTCGCACAGTATTAAATGTCTAACATGCAGCAGTGATGTATGTTCCTCTGAGAGTACTAACTTTACTCTTTCCGGCCTCTGTTGCTTTGTGGTATCGAGGGGAGAAGCAAACGTCTTTATCTTGTTTGTTTTATCGCCTGTTGCATGATCATGTAGTTCTTGACTGCCCCCCCCTCCCACCATATCTTTACCTGCGGCAGCCCCTTCCTCTGTTTCCGCCTGATTTCTCGTTGTATGCCGTCACTGCTGTAATATCGGTGGCGGTAGCCTTGTTAGGTGACCCGGCCATTGGATTCGTTGGTCGTCAATATTGTAAGCAGGGAGGTGAGCCAACTTGTTCTCTGATCGTTTCGTGTCTCACCCTGTTTACCTAAGGCATCCCATTTCACAGGCGTGGATTTTACTTTGGTGGTTCTTGATTATTGTCCATGTTTGGGCTTGGTAGCACAGTGCCATTACATATTATTTAGATGATATTGATAAGTTGGCGATTAGCTTCCAATGTTATTTTAGGGTGTGAAAGTATTAGTGCCCCTTGGTAAGACACAGTTTTGGCCTTTTTTATCCTGGTCCCTCGTGAGATTAAAAACAGATACAATTGAAATGCATAAGCTATCTGAGACAGAGGTTTGAGAAGAGAAAGCGAGAGAGAGAAAGAGAGAGAGAGAGAGAGAGAGAGAGAGAGAGAGAGAGAGAGAGAGAAGAGAAGAGAGACAGAGAGAGGAGAGAGAGGGGGGGAGAGAAAGAGTGAGAGATAGATAGATAGATAGATAGAGAGAGAGATAGATAGATAGAGAGATAGATAGATAGATAGATAGATAGATAGATAGATAGATAGATAGATAGATAGAGAGAGAGAGAGAGAGAGAGAGAGAGAGAGAGAGAGAGAGAGAGAGAGAGAGAGAGAGAGAGAGAGAGAGAGAGTCATATGAAAAGTTTGAGAATTTTCCTTTGAGCGGGTGCAGATCAGTAGCAATTAAGTACCATATTCTCGTCAAGGAACAGTGATGGTCTTTAGGCTAAGCTTTCACTGCATTGTTTGACAATGACATTATGTTATAAATAGAGACATACTTTTCTATTTGAATTGTTATTTTTTATTGTAGTGTCGATGTCGCTAGAAACATTTTGAATGCCTAGATTGCCATTGTTTCGCATTTTCCCTGCTTACAAAAATGAAAGTAACATTTTCCCCCCCATTTTGTTTAAACGTTTTGTTTTTCCATTTTATGTACAAATTCAATTATACTAGACTGTGTGTTTCATGCGTACTCAACACAACCTTAAATTTATAGTGGTATTTGCATATTTACTACCTCAATACAAACTGTTTCTCAGTATCTCATCTGGTGAATTTCTTCTTCCTTCAATACATCTGCTGCATTTACATACAACAGATATTTAAATGACTTTCAATGATGTAACAATCTTGTGTAGTTCAAAATAACGTGTATTGTGTAGTGGTTTAAGGATTCTTTCAACACAGTTTAGTGCTCAAGAGCAGGCTAAAACCTAGGGTATTTGGAACTTTTTAAAAGGATTTCTTTCAGGAAGCAAGAAAACTTCCCTCATTTCTAGAATATGATTGCGCAAACTGAGGAAAAAAAGTTGCATGTGGAAGTTGAATTACCGAATTATTTTTATGGCTGATCACAAAAGAGACACTGAATGGTAACGGCCTAAAAATCACAGTTGGATGGCCGTAAAAAAACTTTTATGTAAATAAATTGAATTTCAATTTTCACTTACAAATCAAGACTCCCTTTTTGTGTTTCTGTGATAGGTTGGAAGTTTACAGACCGAAGAATTGAGCTCACTGTGCCGCGGGCAAAACATGTCTCCCCCCTCTCCCCGCCAATTTTACCTAAAGTACCTCAACACACAGGTGTATTTTGTTCTTAGTCTGTCTGTCTGTCTGTCTGTCTGTCTGTCTGTCTGTCTGTCTGTCTGTCTGTCTGTCTGTCTGTCTGTCTGTCTGTCTGTCTATCTTTCTGTGTCTGTGTCTCTGTCCCTCTGTCTCTGTCTCTGTCTGTCTGTCTGTCTGTCTGTCTGTCTGTCTGTCTCTCTGTGTGTCTGTCCGTCTGTCTGTCTGTCTGTATGTCTGCCAGTCTGTCTGTGTCTCAACATGTGTATATATGCGTGTATACTCTTCTTGGATACGATCTTAAAACTTTATCGCGATCGTCAACCTATAAATCAACTGCGCCACAGCATCCGGGTGTTCAAGGTGCCGGTGGAATACAGAACGTCAATGATGACTCACCAAGACGACCATTATGGGAGACACCTAGCAAAATTAACCAAATGTCAGGTAGACAGTAGGAGCTTAATACTCCTTTCTACTCAGCTTTTCTTTAAAAAAAGGGAGGGGGGGGGAGAAGTGGAACTTCAAATTATTCAGTTTTTCCTACTTGTACCTTGTAAAGCTCGAGGAGCGGGTGGGGGAGGTGGTGGTGAGTCATGAAAATTTCTCGAACTATTCAGATTTTTAAAGAACACCCCAGGTAAATTTGAATGAGCTTTCTCCCTAGCCCCCTAGCCCCTAAACAATGCAGCCAGACATGATTCTAACTGAACAAACTGCTCGTACAAAAGGAAATGAAATGCCTGAGATTGTGGAGTTTATTTCTACCAACACATAAAAACATTAACTTGAGAAAAGACTCTTATATCAACATAAAATATCGTGAGCGCTTGAAAGTCAACACCACTCCTCACAGAAGAAACCATTACATAATATCGAACGTGAACAGTGAGAATCACTCCCTTCTTGGCCAAGGTTGAGTTCATGACCAACTACACAAACTGACCAACTCCCTGGAGATAAGCTTCTGAAAGCGGATTATTGAGACAACGCAAAGAGTCTCCTTTAGAGCAGAACTTTCAGTCTAACCATGTAACTCCGATAGAAACCCGTTAGTGGGTGAACGCTATTCAATTCTCGAAGGTAAACATGAAGAAATGATAATCAAAAGTCTGGTGTTTTTGAAAAAAAAACAACCCCGCTAACTTCTTGAAAAGGCCACACCTAACTTTCAACTAATATCGGGGACAGAGAGAAATTCTTATGCGATTGAAATGATCTTACATGTTTTAATCCCTCATAAATGAAATTTGGATGAAAAAGAAAACAGGCTGATTAGACTTTCCTTGTCAGGGCGGGCCTTGGCTGGGTGGGCTACAGAATTCCTGTTGAAAGATGGAGGTACTTCTGGCTACCTGACATGTAAATCAAACTCATATCTTTACATGCAACTGCGGAAAAGCTAACCATTACATCACAGACACCGACGCACACTTCTGCAGCTCTTAAAAATTAGTTGCATAATAGTATACATGTATTAATACAAAGCCTAAACATCAAGAAAACCGAAACAATGGTGATAAGCAGAAAAACTCTAGCCCCAACATGCAATATCAAAATCAATGATACCACTCTCAAGCAAGTACAACATTTTAAATATTTGGGGACCATTATAATATCATCAGATGGGAGATGTCACACCGAAATTAAAAGCTGCATTTTGCCAAGCAAAAGCAACTTTCCACAAAATGAAACAGTTACTAACAAACATCAATTTGTCACTGGAAACGAGAAAAAGAGTACTGAAAAGTTACATCGAGCCAATCCTATTATACGGATACGAAACATGGACAATCAATAAACAGCTGGAAAGAACAATTGTAGCGACAGAGTTGTGGTTCATAAGACGCATGCTACGTATCCCATGGACAGCTAGAAAAACAAATGAAGAAGTCTTGGTTTAAGCAAATTAATGAAGACAGCTTATGATGAATATAAGAAAGCGACAGGCAAATTTCTTCGGACACACAATGCGGAAAGAAACATTGAAGAATATTGTAACATCAGGCAAGTTTGATGGAAAGAGAGGCAGAGGCAAACAAAGGGAAAAGATACTGGACAAGATGACAACATTGCTAGGAGCAGCAAGAACAACAGACACCATTGCTGCAACGCAAGACAGTGAAGTTGAGGTCCATGTTCGCCCACGCCAGTCGGCAAGGCACCGGATGATGATGATGATTAATACAAATTATACGATAGATTCTTTTACATTCTACATTTAAAAAGTAGAGATGGTCCAAGTAACGATTGCCAGCTTCAACTCAAGATAGTAAATAAACATCGTGGGAATTTTATCCCAACACCTAGAAAGGGGGAAGGGTGTGTGTGTGTGTGTGTGTGTGATAATATGGGTAGTCTGCAGTGCCACTCCAAACCTAACAACTCCCCCAACAACAATAACAGACGCGCGCACACACA
>NW_004797339.1:727969-729492 GCF_000002075.1 Aplysia californica | reverse complement strand
CAGAGAGAGAGAGAGAGAGAGAGAGAGGCAGACGGAGAGAGTTAATCTGGCGTCACTCATACGCGATCATCTTCCTTCAAAGACGTCCTATTTCGTCCTGTCATGCCTTGCTTGCACAACTTCTGTAAACCTAAGGGGAGTAAGAACGGACGGCCATTCCTGAAATTAATCCGATTTGCACAGTTACATCGGATTCGGGTCGATCAACAATTGGTGATGACAAATGCACACTACATCGAATAGACACCTGCTTTGCTCCATCGAATTTGACCTGAAGTCCTTTAGGGACTATATTAAAGTCCTCGAGCCAATGAGAACTTTGACAATGTCATATTGTAGTTATTCATTGTAGCCTAGCTTTTTCACTGGCTAGGAGGTATGGCTATCATCTAGAAAATCAAAAGTGTTTGGCTTTTGAGGATTTGATCAACCTGTGCCAAAATAGTAGCCTTTGTCCCTCCGTGAAGGATCATCTAGCTGCTCTTTAAAGTATCAAATCATACATATCAAATAGGGACTTGGTGAAACTTTCTGCAGTGTACTGTGGGTATTATTTTTAAAGACGTTACTGTCTCATGCTTTATGTGTTTTTTAGACTGTTTCTTTATTGTAGTAGCCACTAGTAGGTCCCATTTTCTCCTCATCCCTCTGTTGTTTTTCCCTGTCTGCCTCACATTCCCCTGCTCCAAAAGACAGTTATTGTGTCGGCGTGCTTCTCTTTACTCAAACACACAAGGAAACTAAATGTTGGGTAAAGATTTCGATTTTGATTAAGTGCCCCCCCCCTACTTCCATAGTATGTAATATTTCAAATCACATTGCACATTCAGCTCACTAGCATCCCCCCCCCCCCGTCAACCAACCAACTCACACACCTTTCTGGATAGAATCCCTAATCAAATACTCGTGTCTTGAGTACCGCACTGTTATTTCAATACTCAAAAGTCTCCGGAAGTCCAAAGAGTGCTGGAAGCCGAGTGTTTCGGATAAAAGATTGTGTTCTTGTTCAACTTTTGCACCCGCACAAAAGGCAGACAAACACACCCAGGAAAAGAAAGGAATTAACTTGGATGTTCACTGGCATTGCCTCAATTCATAATTGCCTCCGTTTCTGAATTAGGAGTAAAACAGTTTTGCTTTCTTTGTCAAGGACTTTATTTGGTACCATGCTTTTATGGATTTTGCTTTGGTTTTAGAATCTTTTGTCTGATTCAACAGTGCTAAATTATTTCCTTAACATTAATTTTTAAAAAGGGAGTAAGCTTAGGCTAGGCGCGCACAGGGCAGCGCGAACAGGGCAACTTTAGTTGGCAACAGTTTTCTCGCTCAAATGTAAACAATGAAAACCCGAGTTGCCTGTGCCGGCGGTGCTTATCAATTTCATTGTTTACATTTGGGCGAGAAAACAGTTCCGCAACTAAAGTTGCCCTGTGCGCGCCTAGCCCAACAATGTGTCTTCTTTTTCGACTTTTTTCCTCCTCCTCCTCATTTTCTACCTCCTCCTCCTCCTCCTCCTCCTCCTC
>NW_004797339.1:724629-725832 GCF_000002075.1 Aplysia californica | reverse complement strand
TTCTGTCTCGTCTGCAAAAAGGTTCCTTTTCTTTTGTCGTTTTGCTGTTTCGGCGAATGCATGCTCAATCTCATAGTTATCTGCTACTAATTTGGACTCACTCAAGATTGCGCCCCATTCATTTCATAAACTTTTCAGATCTTTAATCAGACTATTGATATTTGCCACCTCAACGTCAAGTGTCGCATCTCGTGCTTGAAGCCCTCTATTTCTGTGATCGATTGCTGGGAGGATTTTGAGCCAAACAGATGCCATTATCACACATTCAAATGATGCAAAATACTTAAGAATACCAATCAAATATGAACGTGTTTCTGAGGAGAGGTTCATTTGAAGAACAGTTTGAACAGCTTTCCTCAGTCCCCCGATGTGAGCCGCAAAAGACCTGACACAGTCAACACGTGCTGACCAACGTGTCTGAGACATACTGCGCAATGAGCTGGGAATGTTTTGCTTCAAAATTTTCCACCTTTGTGGACTAGAGCTAAAAATGTTACACAGCTTCTGTACAGCTCCAAAGAAAGTTATGACTGTGGAACCGCTTTCTGCAGGATGCACACCACACACTTTAAAACCCCGACAGCCGCATGGAGAGTATGTGGCAAGTGAACACTGTCTTAAAAATGTGAGCTTGTGCACCATTATACAGACCACACATGTTGCTACCGTTGTTGTAGCCTTGGCCTCGGCAGTCTGTAATTGGAATGTTTTTTTTTCATTCAGTGTATCAAGGATACTTTTAGCTATGTCTTCTCCTGTTTTCTTGTTACAATCTACACATTTTAGAAATCTCTCTTCTACTTTGTAGACATTTATATCACTGTCCAAGTGAACATAATGCAAAATGAAAACAGTTTGTTCGACGTGTGAAGAGTCTGGGGTTGCATCAACGATAGTGGAGTAATATTTCGTTTCTGCTCTTTCATTCAAAATCACGTCCGTCACTCTTGATGAACAACATTGGATGAATTCATTTTGGCTTTTTGGTGATAGATAGTGAGCTTGTAGGCGCCTTTTTTCTTTTTGTGATTTTTCAGCTTTTGTAAGATGCTCTACAAGGAGAGGATCATAATGGCCAATCATTTCCAGAAGTCCAAGAAAGCACAACCAAAGTTCTGTGAAGTTGTCAGATATACAGCTCAAATTGCAGCCAACATATATTTTATTTCAAAGCTTTGTACTCTCTCTCTCCCTCCCCCCCCT
>NW_004797339.1:719566-724500 GCF_000002075.1 Aplysia californica | reverse complement strand
ACCCCCCCCTCTGGACAAGCCTGTACGTGGGTGTGTATATGACATGAATATGTCCCCTTCCCTGGTATGGGGCTCTGCCAGGGTGACAGTATACATCCCCAAGTTATAAAACGCATCATGAATTTAGATTATATTTCTTTAAAAGGGAAACGTCGCAGGAGCTACGGAGGTCGTGCTCCCTTGACGACGCTCCCAGCATTATCGCCTAAAAAGGTACCAAGGAAAAGGGGAAAGAGAGGAGGTAGTAGAGAGAAACGTTCCGGAATGAGGAAAAGTCGGTTAAAATCAGACAGGCTCAGAAACAAAAACCTAATCATATGCTACTGGAATTGCAGCAGTGTCAGGCAAAAGAGGTCGAGACATGGAACAGCTTATCTATGAAACGGATATTATGATGCTCCAGGAGACGAACGTAGAAAATTTCAAATGCCCTGGCTACAAGACCTACACGAATCCATGTAGTGAGACCCATCTTGGACAACTAATATTAGTCAAACAGGGCGTTACACACAGACTGATTGATGCGAAGCGATTCAACAGGGAGGACAGGGAAGTCCAAATTGTAGAGTGTGAGGTGAGGAAGAGGAAATGGACGCTTGTCAACATTTATGTGGACAATAACAGTGCCAGGATAGAGGAAGATTGGGACTTCCTGGAGGAGCTCGGCCAACTGAGTGAAAGGGTGATGATCGTGGGGGACTTCAACGTCAGGAGTGTCACATGGGGAAATGTACACGATAACATTCAATGAAAGGCGCTGGAGAGGGCGATGATAGAGAGCAGTTTTTCCATCCTCAACGGATCACACATGACAAGGATTGCACAGCGCAATGGAGACGATGATTCCAACATAGATTTGGCATTGATTACAGCTGGTTCGGAGGTCCTTGCTAAATGGCAGGCTCTGTCAAACCATGGAAGCGATCATCTGCCTTGTTCCGTAACGATCAATTGACACGAGGGGAAGGATGAAAAATGCAAAATGAAAAAAAACATTCAGATATGGAAAGGATAGTGGCTCTATTGTGCTGAAAAAAAGGAGAGAGGCTTGGGCATCACGCGCAACTAAATCAAACTTCGTTCTGCCGCCTTATTGGAATCCTGTGCTTGAAGAGCTGTGGCTACAGAAGAGAAGGTCAGCATGAGCATGGCATAGGGCGAACAAATCAGATAAGGTATCAGACGAGGAGAAGAATCCTCTGACAGAGCGGATGAAAAGAGACGGGCGGCTTTTCAGGGAAAGTGCAAATGAGGCCAAGCAGGAACGGTGGGAGCAGTATGTGACCGAGGTGTCATCCGAGAAGGCACTACACAGGTTCTGGAAAATGCACAGAAAAATATAGGGATTAAGGATTGACGCTGGCTCTCTGTCTGTTAAAGATGAGAACGATAGGCTACAGGAGACAGATGAGGCAAAAGGCCGGACTTTCCTTGAGAGGTACATTAAGCAGACTCACTAAGGCAACACGGAGGAGCGTGCTAACATCGGGGCAATTATGAAAACTGCTGTGTCAGAGGTGCTGTATGGAGAGGGTGTCACAATACAGGAAGTGAAGCGGGTAATAAGCGGAACGAAGGATAGTGCAGCAGGCCCTGATGGAGTGAGATACAGCCATTTTAAGGATGCAGATGAAAAAGATCTACAGGGCATGGTGGAGGACTTCAACGAGAGTCTGGCCAAGGCAAGATCCCAGAGGAGAGGCTACCCAGCTACCTTATGCCTTTTCATAAACCAGGCAAAGACCACTCCAACATCACGGGATACCGAATCATCACCATGCAGAACACGTACGGAAAGATCCTGGAAAAGATTGTGGCCAAAAGGCTGGCAAATTACCAAGAGAGGAAAAAGCTCCTTCAAGACGGCCTTGGAAGCTACAAACCGGGGACAGACACATGCTCAAACACGGCTGTGATAGCCTTTGATGTATTTGAAGGGTTCCACAGAAAGGAGGAGAAAGCAATGGCTGCTAGAGACATAAAGGATGCTTACAACCGAGTTGATTACGGCAAGCTCATGGATCTCCTGCTGGAAATGGATGTTGTCCCCTGGATGATACAAAGGATCTCCGAGGCTCTGTTTGAGAGGAAGGTGGCGCTGAGAAGTGGGCGATGGATGTCAGACCCAGTAGTGATTGCCTCAGGACTGTCACAAGGATCAGCCTTATCAACGGTTCTGTTCAACATATATACATCCAAAATTGCCAGGATCGGTGTCAGTGGAGCAGGAAGAATCCTAACATTGGCAGATTTTGTGATGATCTACGGACAAGGTCGTGATAGGCTTGCGGTTGGACAGATGCTACAGGACGGGCTGAACAAGGTCGCAGATTGGTGTGAGGAATACAATGCGGTCATCAATCAAGACAAAGCACGGGTTATCTGGTGCTCACTTAACAACCGTATTGTGAAAGACCACTTTCTCATAGACAGACTGCATGAGCTGAAGTATCTGGGAATCACACTAGACAGGACACTTTCTTTCCGAAGACATATTGACAATGCTGCGGTCAGGGCTCAGAAGGGCATCATTGTAGTGAAGACCTTGGCTTCAGCGGGAATTCAACAGAGAGTTCTTTTTCTCCTAATGCAGCGGGTGGTTCTGTCAGTCAAAGACTATGGTCTGGGCATCCTTTCCCTGTCCAAGACCCAGATAGACAGGTTGGAGAGAGTACAGAATGCAGCTATGAGGGCTGTTCTAGGTTGCACAGCGAACACCCATGTTGTCTGTATGAGATAGATCCTTGACCTGGCCAGCATCAGAGTGAGGAAAAAGGTGGCACAGGCAAAATAGTACTTGAATGTTTTGGGAGACCTAAGCATGACAACCTAAGCAGCATCAAAGGAAACAGGATCAAACGGGGCAGCTCATGGATGGCAGAAGCCGAAGAATCCTTGAGGAAAGTTTGTGGCATCGATGAAATATGTTGTGGAAAGGAATAGTTTGAACAGAGCCCTGATTGCAGAATCCTGACCATCGTTCACATCACTATGGGTCGTGAAAGACGGGAATGTGCTGCTGTCATTAACGACAATGACATACGACAGTTAATTGAGGAGCATTCCAAGCCAGAGGGCCCAGTGATCTATACGGAAGGATCGGTCAGGAGGGGCGAGAGAGGTGGATGGGGTTTTGTGGTGTATAGTGGGAACAAAAAGGTTCATAGCATGTCAGAGGCCATAGAAAGAACAAATTCAAGCATGAAAATGGAGATTAAGGCCGTAACAAGAGCGCTTGGCCGGCTTCAAAATACAAAACCAAGAACTACCCATCTCTTCATTGTCACAGACTCCCAGAGCATCTTACGAAGGGTTGAGAAAGGGCTTTTTCGGAGTGAATGGACGAACCCAATACAACACTCGTCACTTAGAGCCATCCTGGGCACTCTGGAGTGAAAGGCAATGAGGAGGCTGATAGGCTGGCAGGCAGAGATGTGGTTGATGGTGAGGTGAAATTTGACAAAGGAGAAGTGTTGAAGACCCTGAAGACAAAGTTGCTGGATGAAGAAGACAGGGAGACAGCAGAACACAACGCAATCATTAGGATGCGGGAAATGGGGATAGAGAGGGGAGAAGGAAGAAAGGAACGATTATCTGGAAAGGAAAGACGTCGCCATAATCAGACAGCCACCGGAACACTCAGTATGGATACCTTGTGGGCTTTGGTGTTGGAAGGGGGGGGGGGGGGTCGGAGCACCAATGGACATGTCCGGTGTGCAATGACATTGTTGCCCAGGACAGGAAATAACAGGAAATAACAGGTTATCTATCTATCTATCTATATATCTATCTATCTATCTATCTATCTATCTATCTATCTATCTATCTATCTATCTATCTATCTATCTATCTATCTATCTATCTATATCTCTGTCGGGCTGGTAGGGTAGCATTCATACCCCTCAAAATCCGAATAAATACTTTGTGTTCTTTTCTGTATTATTCTCCGTCGATCTCACGATTGAGGAGGCTCTTTTGAAAAAGAAAATAGACCTTCAAAATCTCAAAGCCCGAAGACAGTCTTTTAGAAAGACATAATTGTTTCTGGTACGGCGCGAAACGAGCGAATGCCCAATCTCTCCCTATCAGTCATTCTGTTTTCTTCCTGTCAGTTTTTAAATCAGTAAATTCTCAACTTATTTCTGATTACTATTTACGTCTGTCGCCTACGTGACGGTGCTATATTCAGTATGTCTATTCATATTTCACGTTTTTCTATTTAATATCATACTAGCGAAGTGTGGGTACATAACTAGAGCTTGTACGCAATTAATTGCAATTAATTCCTCATCATCAGCAACAATAATAATAATTTCAACAAACGTGCTTAACAGTACCTAGCAAAACAGATTAATAATAATAATGAAAATAATAATAATAATAATAATAATAATAATAATAATGATAATAATAATAATAATAATAATAATAATAATAATAATAATAATAAAGGTAACAATAATGATGATGATAATAATAATAATAAATATAATAATAATAATAATAATAATAATAATAATATACCAATAACAATAATAATAACAATAATATAAACAGTAATGAGAATCATAATAATGAGGATGTTAAGAACAATGATGATGGCGATGATATCGATTTAAAAAATAGAAAAATAAAGAATGTTTATAGCAATAATTATACAACGCCTATATCTTAATAAATATAACAATGTTATTATGTTTACTTGGTCTGAGAAAGCCTCCTCGTGTCTGAAACACTCTGCCCTCCTCCTCCAATCTGATTCAATCTCGCCATATTCTCGTCTCCACATTCCCTCTGTCTCATTCTGTTCTTATCTGTCTGCAATCTTGGATATGAACCCGTTTCTTTTAGCATCACCTGAAGACAAAACATTCATAAAGCAGACATAGAACGCCATTCACCAAATTATTATTCCGAGTCCTATCTTGCCGTCA
>NW_004797339.1:712066-714566 GCF_000002075.1 Aplysia californica | reverse complement strand
ACAATGTCAAGCAAGTGTCGGTGACACGGGGATCAGATGGGTGGTCACTGGAGTGTGTCCCTGAGCAAGACACGACAACCCTAACTCAAAATACTACAGGGCGCTGCACAGTGGCGACCGACAGTGGCATTGTTTGTAAACTGTTCTGTATTTGTGTAATAGTGTGTATTTATGTATGTATTTATTCATGTATGTATTTATGTATGTACGTATTTACAACTATGTATTTATGTTTGTATGTTTGCTATTGTAAAACAAAGTGCCCTTCTGGGACAAATAAAAGTGTAATCTATCTATCTATCTATCTATTATCCTGGAGTCAAGTCGAGGAAACAGTGGCTGTATGGGGTGTGGTTACATTCTACTCAAACCAGGTGACTCTTTATAGCTGCCTCCTCCTTAGACCTTTCCAGAATTTCTTAAGGACTGCAATGTACTGTTAACTTATCACATCTGCGGTTTAGCTGTTCTCCTCAAACCAGAGTTAACCAATAATGGTGTGTCTGCTGAATGCCATTCAGACTGTGCACGTCTCTACATGAAGTGGGCGCACATATCACATTCTGGTGGGTGTTTGGCCCAGAATACAGACTTCCTAAAATTGATTTGCCAATCGAAATAAAAATGGGATTCATCCGATAACCATATTTCTTTTTATTTCGGTCACCAAATTTGACTTTCTTTCAAACTGCTGATCGAACCACTAGAACGTGTCGACACATGATGCGATGTCTATATGGTTCAGTTTTTGTTTTACCTCTATACGATACTGACGCAGACTAAGATCATAATCACAATATCCTTCGTAGGGACTCGCGCTACAGCCCCCCCCCCTCCCTTTAAACGAGTCAGCTCTCTAACTGACATTTCAGGATGGGTTTCGTTCAAGTCCTTCACACTCTTGATGTTTCTTTCTCGATGTTTGGCGTCTCCAAGAAAACGACTGGGGGTTCATTTGTTTTGAATTCAGGGTTAGTGAGGTAAAAGCGCTTAGGTACATTATCATACAAAATATTGACGCGAAATTAGCAAACTTTATCCCCACAACGTTGTTTTATACAACTCAATTTTCAACAGGATCGATCGATAGATATCGGCGTTTATGGCGTAGCTGTTAGGGTTTTGCGGTCGCACTTAGAAGACACAAGCTTGATTTGCGAGCTGGAAGAACATTGCTATCGAGTATCTCGGTCTTTCTGTTGGGACGTTATATCCCTCTTAGCCCGGGTTGCCTTAACAGGCAGGGTGGGAAGCCTGCTTCCTAACTGATCGAAATTGTGTCAATAGGAGCGTAAAAATCTACCTGCACATTAAGGTTGAAAGATGCCCTAATTATTAAGGAGATGGACTGCTTTTTTTGTGGCCACCCTTAAAGTACATTAAAGTTAACCCTCTTATTCGGATGTTGTGTACAAGGCCTAATTAAAGACAGCCATTTTGCCCTATTTTTTTTGCCAATGTCTCTAGGGGACTCCAGGTCCATATTCGTCTTCCCAGTCTCAACATTTCTTTTACAAGTATCGTTGGGTTTTCAGCTACGCCTTTTTCCTTCTGGAGTCTCAACAGATTCTAACTCCAGTTTTTGAATTTCGAGTAACTCCGATATCTGTCTTGTGATTTTCTGGGGAGTTTGTATAGACTTAAGTAAAAAAGGGAAAAAACCCAACTAAAACAGATTCAACAGTTCTAGTTTGAGACAGCTGAAATGTGTCTTAGTCATCCTATTTGTAAATCCTGCTCCTGTAGATGAGCGTATATTGTCTAAAACATCGTCCGCACGTTGGCAAACTACAGCACACCCATGTGAGTTCATGGTCATATCAACCAGCTTTGGATACTTATCAACAGACATCCAAATATTGCGTACGTCCTTGCAAATTGGGCATACTTTGCTCACCGAGAGGGCCCTATTTGATAATGCTTCGTACTCCATATTATGAATGAAAAACTTATACCCTAGGGGATTAAAGGCCATCCGTTTATTTACTCTTTACTTATTAGGTCCTGTGCCCACTTTATTTTCTTTCCAATTGTCATTCGAAGATCCAGACAAGCAAGATACGTTTCGAAACTCTGTCATGTACTTTTTAAAGTTCAAAGTTTAAGCCTTTGTGAGGTTCGAATTTTTCTCCTTGAAAATATTCCTTGTCATTCTAGAGTCCTGTCGGGGGTCCAATTATTTTGTCTTTCAAGACGAACTAAAAAGGAATCGAACTCGAACGAATGGAAAGAAAACAAACACCCATACAAATACAACGCTAAGAGAATAAATACTGGCCCTTTTTCTAGAGACGCTAAGAAACGCTAAGAAAATAATACTGGCATTTTTTTTTGTTCCAGAGAATGAATAGAAACCAGCTTCAGGACATTATGAGCGGCAATATTGGCACTGACAACACCATGGAGGACGTATTAACACCATCCACCCCTCGTCCGGAGGATGTGAACTGCTATGTCGAAATTCCTACCGTAAGTCCCGTATTCACACACAGCTCCCCCC
>NW_004797339.1:709625-710811 GCF_000002075.1 Aplysia californica | reverse complement strand
ATAATGCTCCTCCCCTCAATTGTTTTGCTCCAAACATTTTGTTTCTTTCTCACAGACAGAGACTTTTGGAGGTCGCTGCATTCGGTTAGGCAGGAACGGAAGATACTTTTATGGATGCCGGGCAGGTTTGCACCTGAGAATAAGCACCGCTTGCGAAGTCCTGGCCAGACAGCCGCGCTGGAACACTCGCAGGCAAAGGCGCAGAAAATCCGGGCGCTAATGGCTATACCATTATCGTTTCGTTCAAACCCGACAGGGTGCACCGACTATTCGACTGTACAGAAGTAGAAAGGATCGACAGAGGGACGTGAAAGCCAACGGACACCAATATACCTGGAACTCAATAACCTTTGTGAAGTTGAATGAATTTACGAAAAGATCGTGGAAACACCACTGAGGTTTGCTCACAGTTGAATTGCAACTGCTGAGCGTTTCTCGGTTTTATTGTATTGATGTATACAAGGATGTCAAAAATGCTATACATGTAGTTCAACCCTTAAACATTGTTAATAGTTAGACTCTATGTAATAGTTAGGATCACTTTTCAAATATATATCTCATCGTTACCTATAAGTAAGATCAAGCACATAGTCTTCTTGGATACTTTACTTTTACCTTTTTGTCATATCTGTTGTCGTTAAGCGTTGAGGGGAGATGCAGTTTTCTATTGCAAAGCAATAATTCTGCTATGATGCCATCTGTTCCTGGGGGCTTTGATCTTTGGATTGGTTTTGAAAGTGTATTTTCAATTTCTTTGAACAGTATGAGCGGTTCTGTTTGCTCTGCATATACTGGTTTGAAGTCTTCTGGTTTGAATTCTTCTTGTTGTTCATGTCAAACGTCCGGGTTAATAAGTTCTGGTTGGCGGGGAATGGGACGAGGTAATTTTTCGTGGAGGATTGTACAGCCGTTTCTATATTTTTTGTTGAAAAACACACCCACTTTAGTTTATGAGACGGCATTTCTTTGTTTACGTAGCAGCAGAGCAGAAGTGCATCATTTTTAAGTGCACTTTTTCTTAATAATGGTTTTGACGATACCAACGATGTCTTACGTTGTATTTGCATTATTTTAATAAAGCTGCTTGCAAAAAGACGCTAAATATCATACAGTCTCTTTCATGAGTAAAGGGAACGATGTGTGAATGTGTGTGTGTGTGTGTGTGTGTGTGTGTGTGTGTGTGTGT
>NW_004797339.1:706033-709525 GCF_000002075.1 Aplysia californica | reverse complement strand
TGTGTGTGTGTGTGTGTGTGTGTGTGTGTGTGTTTGTATGTATGTATATGGGGGGGGGGGGGGTTGATTGTGGATTGAGGAAAAAAAGCAAGGGAGGAGGGACAGAGAGGAGGCAGACTTCTACACTGTGTTATCCTTACAATAGGCGCCTTACAAGAGTGCTCTGTATGGAAAGTCTATTATTATAATTGGGCGCTGGGTTAGCTCAGTCGGTATGGTGTCGGACTGTGATGGAGCGGACAACCCAGGCTGGAATCTCCAACAGGGTGGTTTTGAACTCGGATTGTTTTCTGACCAATAGGCTCGGTCTTATCTGGGATGGATGTTGAATTAGGAGGCCCCACCTTTTAAAAAGCCTATCTGTGTAGAAAGGAGCCATAAACCTTTACCAAACTAGTTTTAAAATTTAACATTAGAACACAATTTTTCTCAAGTTTTAATTTAAAGTTGGGTACTTCACTAAATTTCAATTTGAGAAAAAGGTGGACTTCATCTTAGATAGGTTGATGTTTACTGGAGTTTATCGTCTTGTCATGCATCTTTGTATGGGGCATTTGACACACAGATAAGAACATATTTTGGGGCCACATAGCCAGGGGCGAAGCGTCTATATAATCAAATAATCACTGCTTCCCTTCCTAATTTTGAAACATAGTCGCTGTCAAATTCATCCATAAACGTAAACCTCTTAAATTAAATGTCCAAAGACGTTCGTAATCAACAATGAACAATATGCTTAACATTCAAAACGGTTTCACGGCCACAGAAATAGCCTCCTCACCCCTCTCGGGCCACTCCATAAGCAGTCGCAAACTTTGATTAAGTAAGCTTAAAGTGAGGCTGGAAGAGTCTACCAATAGAGTTGAAGGGAACATGTGCATAGCAGTCTAAGCTGTTTCATTGCCACATATACCCTATTCACCCCTTTGGGGTCACAGTTATAATCAATCACAAGCCCTGATTATGTAAGCTAACTAACACTGGTCGAGTCTACCTCACAAATGTGAGGGGAACTAACTCCTAACAATCTTTTCACTGCTGCAAGTGTTTGCTTTTTTTCCTCGACTTTTTAGCGTCCTATAATCAGATCGTGACCTCGATTATGACACCAGCTCCCGGCCGCGAAAGGCTAACAAAAACAGCCAAATGTGAAATTTAAAAAATGATAATTGTCATGTTCTACCAAAGAGTTAGACTCACTGGTAGATCTATAACATATAGATCTAGTACTGACATCTCTGCTTCTTTGCTTTGTGTTTATGTATTCACATCTAAAGTTAAATTTAATTTTAGTTGGAACTGATATTTAATAAGTTACTTTCCCGATTATTTTGGCGGTTGAACATACAATATGAATTCCGGATTTGTTTTCATTCATTACTCAGAGTCGCCGCCTCGAGTAAGATTCTTGTGTCATATCTAAAGGCCATATCTGATCCCGTTTCACTTTGATTACCCTGTCAAATAAGTCAGCCTTCGCCCCTGCACATAGCTCTTTTTATTGGAATGTCCTGTATTCACGGATGGCAGTACGTCTGTGGTTTCCTCGCGCTGTTCAAGACATGCTATAAAGCCAGAGCATTCCGAAGGGAGAGAACATAGTTCCTTGTCAGATGAAGAAGCATTTTAACTCGACTTTCATTGGCAAATACGCCAAGAAGATAGGTTAGGTAATACAGATGTAAGTAAGGGTACGTACAAAAGCATACTATCAAATATGTCACATAAAACAGCGATTATGGCGGGTACACATAAAGCGTACATTTTTAGATAATACTGAGGTTATGGAAGGTACGTTAAAGTACAAAAACTATCGCGGTTACGCACAGTCTTTGGTCCATGGCTGCTTTACCTTCCATGCTCAGCCACTTGTCAGTTCCATTGAGGAATTTGACTGACGCTTCCTGTTTTTACGCAGCTGATACAAAGATTAATCCTTCATCATCGATACATTGATCAGGGCGAAACATTGGCATTTATTTTATAATGTCATAAGGCTTCAAATTATCAAGTTTCCATCAAAAGTTTGTGTTTTCTTATCCTACTTACTACATAAAAACCTTGGTGAGCTCATTTCTGTTGTTGGACATATATGCATCAGATCTATTATGTTGAATAAAAACAAGATGTCATTCTGATAAGCAGTGCTCCTTTAGTGAACAGCTGAGCTCTTTCCCCACCAGACCTTTTCTATTCTATAAATTAAAATATATATAAAAAGCAACAAAATAATAATAATAATAATAATAATAATAATAATAATAACAACAATAACAACAACAATAATAATAATATTATTATATAGCGTAAAGCGCATAGAGCCTGCAGTTGAGCGGGGATATGCGCTATACAAATGCTATTTATTATTATATTTATTATTATTAATAATAATAATAATAATAATAATAATAATAATAATAATAATAATAATAATAATAATAATAATAATAATAATAATAATAATAATAATAATAATAATAATAATGGCAATAATAATACAAGTATATTAATAATACTAATTATATAACAAAATAAAACTACTCAACTACTACTACTACTACTGCTGCTACTACTACTACTACTACTACTACTACTACTACTACTACTACTACTACTACTACTACTACTACTACTACTACTACTACTACTACTACTACTACTACTACTACTACTACTACTACTACTACTACTACTACTACTAACAATAATAATAACAGCAAGTATTCAGCGCAAACTGCTGATTGCACACGCTCAAACACGAAAAAAAAACCGGACAAGATTTTTCAGATTATAGCTAAGCACCCATTCCCATCTGGGTGAAGAAAGAACATGTCGTATAAAGTGCCTTTCCCAAGGACACAACGTCGAGCCCTTGACGGGATTTGAACCACAGACTTTACAGTTGAGAGTTCGAGAGTAGAAAGACAGATTACTATACCAGTGATCACCTCAGCGTAAAAGAGGCATTACTGGCATGAAGAAAACATATTTTGTACTTCTCTATATTTTTCAAGCGTTCATATGAATTACTACCGTTCTTTCCATGTGCGACTGTTTTAGATATGGCACTATAACATTTTAAGGATATAAGTACAGCTGTAAGTATTAGTGCTGGACAAAATACAAAATGGAACAAGTCAAACAATTGATCGAAGCAGACGAAAGCAAACATTTTAAATTGTGATTAATGCCACCCCCACCTCCCCCACCCCCTCCCTTTCCCCGTACCCTTCCAAAGGTTACACAGCACGACAGAAGATCGAAGGAAATTAGTAATCAGATACCATACATCCTTGTCATCTATCATGTGCCATTGCCCCCCCCCCCAATCCCCTCTCCTCATTCCCAGGCTCGCCCCCCCCCCCCCCCAAGCCCGGGATCCACGAAAAAAAATATTCTCCTTTCAGACAGATTTTCTTTTCCTTTTAGGAGATATTTTGGTGGTATGTAATTTGTCTATTTTCTTTTAATTTCTCTTAAATCTCCAACTTT
>NW_004797339.1:697814-704881 GCF_000002075.1 Aplysia californica | reverse complement strand
GGGGGTGAAAGTACATTCCCATCCTTTCTCCCTCATTTTAAAATTCAAATTAAAAAGTGCCTTCACTATTGCTATCATAGCGACCCATGTGTGGCTCTACGAGAGTGAAGGCCCCTGATGTGCACACTAGGTAAGTAAGTTCTGAATGGAGGGCTAAAGTTTACTTTTTATCACATCTTTTTTTAGCTAAGGACACGGTTTGTTCTAGTTCGGATGCTGAATGCAACGCGAGCGGAGCCCTCACCTAATTTAGCGTTGTATTTGGCTCGTGTTGTCCTTTTCAAATGCATAGTAGAAACATTAATTCACTTCAAAACAACATAATCACTTGCAGTTTTAAAACCACATGTCTCAATTGAAGAGCATAATATTAACCTGATAACAACTTTCGTAACATTGAACAGTTTTTCACTATTTTACTAATTTTATGCTGGCTTGAATGAAAAGAAAAACGATTTTAAATGAATCAAGATTAAACTTTTATTTGTCTAGGAACGGAGTACATAAATGAAAAAAAGTACAAAGAAGAAAACAGGCCTCTTGAATAGCCAGTTTTATTCCCCTCAAACAGTGAAAATGAGTAGTTTGAATGAAACTTACAACAAAGAACATTGCTACAGGCCTTGTGCCGTTCAAAAAGCAAAGTCGTTATCAACTGGAAGGAAATAAAATTTACACTCTCAAAGCCTCCATTTCGATTTTGTGTGAGATAAGGATGTTTATCTTTCTATGTGTGTCTTATGCTACTCCCCCCCCCTCCGCCCCAATCACTCTCCGTGGTAAGTACACCCTGAAGATCTTATTTTGTAAGCCCTTTCTTTCTTAGAACATTTTCAGCGTCTCCCCCGTCGTCTCCCGCTATCCCAATCCCCTTTCTTTCTTCCTCCTTTGTCCATTCTCCTACCCCCCCTTTTTTCTCTCTTTTTTTCCTTCTCTTCTGCGTAAAAAACCCCACAACAACTTATCCCTTCACTGCTAAAACTTCTGCTGTATGAGGTGACAGCGGCCAAAAAAACACATAAAAAAACACACATAAAGTATCAGCCAATAGATACCTACCTACCTACCTACCTACACATAAAGTATCAGCCAATAGATACCTACCTACCAACCTACCTACACATAAAGTATCAGCCAATAGATACCTACCTACCTACCTACCTACACATAAAGTATCAGCCAATAGATACCTACCTACCTACCTACCTACCTACATTCCTACCTATCTGGAGGTGTAATCTCTGACTTAGAAGTTGGTGTGTAATAACCCTCCATCCTATACGGTCGTGAGCTGCCGTTGCACAATATTCTGCCATATCCAGGCCAGTCCACGTTCTTATGTTGTCCGTCCATGTTATTTTTTGCCTTCCTCTGACTCTCCTGTCCCACATCTTTCCTTCAGCCGCCTCTAACACTATGTTTTCGGGTCGTTTTAAATGGCCATATATTGTATATTTTTTACATTTTATCTTATTTAGCAGAGTTTGTCAGGAGCCCAGAGGAGGGGGCAAAGGGGGTGAGGCGGTTGGGTCAGAAAGTGGAGACGAAAGCAGATGACAGAACATTGTTATAAAGCACGAAAGAATGTGAAAGGAGAAAATTTTAGAGAAGAAAATGTTCCGTCGCTATCCGGAATCGAATCCAAGACATATTGAATGAGAGGTGAGCACCTTAACCTCTAGGTCACGATGTGTCATTAATTTAAGAACACAAATACAGGTTTTCTTAATAATCCTAATAGTACGATCCTTTGGCTGTTATGCGAATTATTATCCTATCGTAGATTGTCTATTATTGTACTATTATTTATTATCGTAGATTGATTTCTGAACGTGTTTATTCGTCCTAGTCATAAGACTTACGTGTACACTATAATGGTTAACATGTCTGTCTGTCTGTCTGTCTGTCCGTCTGTCTGTAGATCTATCTGTTATGTTCCTCTCTCTTTTTCCTACGTCGATATAATCTTGATTTTTTAAGAAGCAGGCTGCTTTGACCCCATCTGGCAGGGTGAGACTGGGATAAGCGGGATATAACAACTCAGCAGACAGCAGGTGGGAGATACTTGATAAAATAACTTTTCTGCAGGAATGTCGAACTGTCGTTTTCGTGCAAGCACGAAGAGGTTAACGGTAACACCTCAGATGTTGGTACTTACGCTTTGACGATAATATACCAAAAACAACTACAGACCATGACTTCCAAGGTCAATGGAATTGGTTTCTTGGAATAGATAGGGGAAAGGTGGGGGGGGGGGGGGGGGGGAGAGAGAGAAACTCCGGGGGGGGGGGGATCATATGTTTTTATTCGTACAGAATCAGCTTCACAAATTCATTCAAAGTTTAACAATATAAGAGCACGCATCATCAGCAATATGACCAATGCATGTATAAAAAAAAAATTATCAGCAGTTAAATTCCTGGATATTTGTGAAGCATAATATGGCTCACATAATTCGCTCTAGATCTTTGTGTCACGACGCTATGGAATCACGCACTCGTTAATTTTGGGGCATGATTAAATCGAGTTATTGTTAAAAGTCTTAAAGCCTGTTCATTTACCTTGCTTTTGAAGAAGAAAATGCCCATCTATCTTGAATAGTAGTCGAAATATTTGCGACTGAAGTCGGCGAAGGTTGCCTGGTGTCAGAGGTGAAATTAGCTGAAAATGGTCGCCAAGGTTTGATGATTAAACTTCAAAGCTGTAGCATCCTGGTAAACTACAAATTCAGTTTTTATGTGCCTTTGATCGACGTTTTTTAATAAATCCAATCCGTGCAGAATTCTTTGTAAGTGGACATAACAGGCGTTGAGCCCAAAATAACAACAACAACAACAACAACAACAACAACAACAACAACAACAACAACAACAACAGCAACAACAACAATAACTTCGACAATAACAAAACATAAAAATTGACAAAAAATGCCAAAACGAGCGAAAAAATGTCGATTTCTTCTTTTTCAGTATTTTGACGAGCACTTGATTTAACCACGAAGTGGTGTGTGTGTTTCCTTTAAAATCCAGAGCGAAGTTATTACATGGAAAACACCTGATGTCCGAAACGTCATCCGGACGACGAATTCGCTCAATCCGTTTCTTCTCCGCAGCTAACAAAAAATAGATAAAAAGAAACGACAACACCCCCCAACCCCCCCCCCCCCCCAAAACGCAACAAAAGACAAGAACTAAAAAACAAAACAAAAACAAAACAAACAAACAACACTGACCCCTGTAAGAATAAACCCTTTAAGAATGCATCAAGTTGGGACAGGAATATTATTTTATTACTATGGTTAAGATCTTCATGTTGTAAGAATAAGAAGTGAGTCCGATCAATAGTGGGAGAATCTCGTACTTTCCCCTGGATTGCGTACCCCAGTCCCTCAAAGGCAGAGTCAGAGAAGCCTGCCTCATAAAGAATCTAATAATGTCTCTATGGCGTAGTACTCTTTTACAAACTTATCAACACATCGTGATTGCTTTTCCAAATAACTCTGCAAGCGCTCATATGACCTTAGCAGTTGCGAGCGCCGTAAAACCTTATACTATACATATACTAACTCTGCAAACATTTCAGCCTTTGTAACTGTTGCATGTTTTCTACAGAATCATGGCATTTCAGCAAGGAAACTCATCGTGGAATACCACTGATATGGTGACCTTCTTCTTTGACGACGTGGACGTCTTTGGAAATGACACGAATAAAACATACAACTCTGACAATGAATCCTTTGCTGAGACAAAATCTAACTTTTCTGTAACGGAGCCCAACAAACCCCCGGTATTTGTCTATACAATGACGGATATCTACAGACAAATATTGGGAATGGTCACAGGTTTCATCGGGATGGTAAGTGCATCATTGAGGTTTAGTTTACTTTAGTTTTCAAAAAATAATTTTCGAATATTATGTGTTTTTCCCCTTAACTAAAAAAAGAGCTCTGCAACGCGGCGATCAGCGATGCTATACCACCATTTTAGTTTGTAATGTTATATTATTGACTGTTTTGCATGTGGCTGTACAACACATTCAGTATCCTAACTGGGAGTAACTAAGTTGCCATATTTTCTCCCCCCCCCCCAATCAACTACTATATTTCAGGAGGGAGTTGTAAACAACGAGAAAAATCCGATTGTTTTTTTGTCATGAGAGAGAGAGAGAGAGAGAGAGAGAGAGAGAGAGAGAGAGAGAGAGAGAGAGAGAAAGAGAGAGAAAGAGAAGAAAGAAAGAGAGAGAGAGAGTGAGAGAGAGAAGGAAGAGAGAGAATAGCTAAACAGATAGTATCTAATTTTCGCTTGATCCCCCCATTCTTATTTTTAAAAATCAAACAAATCTGTCAGCCGAACGGTGAACCGCTTTGGAAATACTTAAACTTGTTAATTTTGATTGATACCCCCCCCCCCCAGAAAGAAAGGAAAGTCTTTCTCAATGGAAATGCGGCTTGTACATTATGTAATTTATTATTATTTTTATAATTATGCACAGCTACTTTCGAGCAGTAAAAAAAGGACATGTTGAGTTGCCCAAACATGGTTGACAATAATGTTGATGACCTTGTTTCGAATCCCAAATTTTGAACTTGAGTTGTTTGTGAGTTTTAAAGGCTTTCTACACACCTAGCAAGCCTCTAGAATAAACTCACGGTTATTAAAGACTTCGCTACATAATGCTTACCCATTCAATTACAATGGAAATAAAATAAAAGGACTGTTGGCGCAGGGTTAAAAACTTTTCCAAGACTTTCTTTTATGAGAATGTAGAAGAGTAGCCCCATTGGAATAATTATTATCTGGAATATTCTTCTTCTTCTTTTTTTTTTTCAAGCATCGTCTCTTGTCTCTTTACCAACATGACCTTGTTGATAATGACATAATTAATACCACTACCATATTTCATAACGTTTTGTTTGATTTCTACACAATTGTTCTTCTGTCTATTTTTAACAAGCAGTCTCCATTTTTTTCATCTCTTTTTCTTTCTATTCTCCTTTTGACTAGCTCCATCTGGTGAGGCACGTCTTTACATGAATCTTACCATTCGACTCGGTCCTATCAGAAAAGGACGTTAAATTAGGAGATACCGCTTCTTAATAAATGATTTTGCAGTGTGTCAAGGCGCCTTCAACCACTCCATGATACAGTTTAGATTTTTCCTTCTTCTTACTTGCTAGCCAAGCAGCGCGCTTCTACTGGCCGTGACGCTGACCAAGAGCTACAGGAGACTGTCCTTCTCGGTGTATCTGAGCACCTCTTCTGTTTATGACTTCCTCTTCCTCTTCCTGGTGTTTACAGACTCTTGCATCAAATTCTGGCGGGATTGGCAGATCAGAGACTATCTCACCTCCTAGTTTACATGCAGGTAACACGTCATTTGATGGTGATGATGATGATGATGATGATGATGATGATGATGATGATGATGATGATGATGATGATGATGATGATATCATCATTTGTTTGGTATGAGTTTTACACTACTCGCAACTGTATAATAAGGTCATATTACACGAGGGGCGCAAGTTGGTTATTTTCACGTTAGTTTACAGCCGGGTTTTTTTGTGTGGTAAAGTTGGAAAGGTTGAAGTTAAAAATTCACAGTGGAAATTTAGCAGCAAAACAGTTATCTACATGTTAAAAACATCACTATATAAATTTTTTAGCGTACTGACAAATGGTCTCTATAAAGTCAAGAGCTCTACTTGGACTAAGGATGCAGATCAATATTATCCTTCCAATTAGTGCATTTGAAATACTCTAAAGTCAGGAATTTGATTAGGATATGCCTGATCAATGGATGATAATAATTGACTTAAAAATATCACATTGCCGGCAGTATCACTGCGTTAGGGAGATGCGTTCAGTATATCATTTCTTGAAAATAACTTTGTCTCTTCTGGAGAGACGCGAAGGTTTTCGTAGACCACAGTTGGGCATTATATTGTGTAGTTAATTTTTTACTTGTTGTTACAATTTCACTTTGTTTTTAAAGTCTGTCAGCTGAGGAATATTTGGCCATAATATTACCAA
This sequence comes from Aplysia californica, assembly GCF_000002075.1. Lineage (NCBI taxonomy): Eukaryota > Metazoa > Mollusca > Gastropoda > Aplysiida > Aplysiidae > Aplysia > Aplysia californica. Next base: position 698,849 of record NW_004797339.1, on the reverse strand, counting down.
GTTTATTATTGTTCTCGATATTTAATTAAAACAATTGAATTTTTCTCGTCTTCAGATTATACGACCACCTGATCTTCACCACTATTACAATTTCCATATGGATGAATGTTTGCCTGGCCTGTGACCGCTTCATCGTCATTGCACTTCCCTTTCAGAAGGAAACATATTGCACGAGACGCATCAGTTGCCTAGTCACCGCCAGTGAGTGTGATACATGTTCGCTTGACCTTCCTTGACTATACTGTTCATTATAAAACTGAGAGATTATTTGCGTCGTTGGATATCTTCACAGATTTTTTAGAATTTCTACTTTTAGTGGAACACCCTTGACGTGTTTAGAAATTGGAACAGAGAGTACTATCTAAAAACAAACAAACAAACAACTACAAAAGCAGCAACAACAACATAAAAACTCAACAAAACTTATAAACTGTATTGTTTGGTGTTCAGGGAAAAGCCTGCTGCAACTGCAAGGGAAATAACTCGAGATAATACATTAATATTATTCAGATAGTTCATAAACTCTGGTAGCATGAATGAAATGTCCCCTCCCCCCTTTTCCCTTTTCCTCTTTTTCCACACTCACACACGCACATTGAATAAGATAAGCCTACTCTCAGACCGTTAACTGACGTTTTTGGTGGGACAGTTAGGCTGCTTGCCTTCACATGAAGGGCACATTTAGGTCAACCACGGTAAGTGATAGTAGAAGGGGCAAAACTAAGGGAAACCCTATGTAAGTCACTTTGAACAGTTTGCTCCCTTGATCAAATTTGACTCCAAAAGCAGCTTTGCATCAACCCGTCAAGACGGTCGACACATAATCTAGGAAAACTGGCCAAGAAGAGTAAACTTAAAACCAATACTAAGTATCTAGTGCAACTGTGGATTGCTATGGAAACGTTTGTCTGTCTGCATGCATAAATTCGTGCGGTTTTGTTTGTGATTGTGTTTGTGTTTGTGTGCGCGCGCGCGCGCGCGCGCGTGTGTGTGTGTATGTGTGTGTGTGTGTGTGTGTGTGTGTGTGTGTGTGTC
>NW_004797339.1:696162-696937 GCF_000002075.1 Aplysia californica | reverse complement strand
AATTTAAAAAAATAAAATGAAATAAAATAAAAAGTGAGCCCCAGACGTAATGAATGTGACATTTCTTGTCCTCAGCTGTTGTCAGCGTCATCCACCTACTGGGCATCGCATATGTCGTGTACCCAGGAGTCCAGTTCATCTGGCTCATCAACAGGTAAGGTTTGTTTTGTTTTGTTTTGGAAAGTGTTTAACGGCGCTCGAAACTGCATGAGGTCAAATGAGCGCGCGGGACACATTAAACATTTTCAGTTGGTAGGAAAATTTGAATTTTGCCGGATGGCGGCCGAAGCCTACTCTTATCCATTTTAGACCACCATAAGGGGTTTTTAACGCACCCAACTTGCACACGGGACCCCCGAAAATTTTCGCCCTTGTCCGAAACGGCTAGGTGTAGCTGATATTTCCTACCTGAAGATCAGGGGTGTGGCTGAAAGACAGCAGTAAGGAGCCAAGGAGTAACAGTAGAAAGGCTGCAGAAAGAGTCAGGAGCCCAGAGGAGGGGGCAAAAGAGGTGAAGGGGCGGGGGCAGATAGTTCTGACGAAATCAGACAACAGAACATTGCTAAAGAGCAGGAAAGGAGGGGAAAGAAGACAATTTTAGAGAAGAAAATTTTTCCGTCGCTACCTAGATTCGAACCCGGGACCTTTGAATTAGAGGCGAGCAACTTAACCTCTAGGCCACGAGAGCCCTCCTGGTAAGGTTTAGTTTTGCGATGGGGCATAGATAGATAGATAGATAGATAGATAGATAGATAGATAGATAGATAGATAGATA
>NW_004797339.1:682804-694770 GCF_000002075.1 Aplysia californica | reverse complement strand
GAGAGAGAGAGAGAGAGAGAGAAAGAGAGAGAGAGAGAGATGAAGAAATTTCGATATTATGTTGATATGCTGCTAAATAGGCCTGTATTTTGTCTAACCTGATTAAGTCACAAAGATAATGTTCCCACTGGAGGATCTGTGTAGTGCACCTTAGTTCCTTTGCTCGTTGGGAGTTGATCTGTTTAGTGCACGATAAGGTATCTCTTATATGTTATTTCTACAGCAAAAAGAAAGCAGATGGCATCCAACCAATCGGGACAGTCTAAAACGTCACGTGCAACGATTTCATTGGTCACCCTCGGTATCTTCACTATGATTGGCCAATTTCCTAACGTGGCTAACGAATGGCTGACTTATTATGCCAACATCCACGACCCCGAGTTACATCAGAAGCTTCAGCGTAGAGAGATTCCTGGCTATAGAACCGCAGTAGAGGTAATTATCTCTGTTTTAAGTGATGATGACCCATCTCCGGTCCCCGGGTTTTTTTGTTTGGTGGGGGTGGGTATGCTGGTCATTGCAACACACCAGTCGGAGAAACTAAAATCAAATTTGGAAATTTCACGCAAGGATAGCTGCACTAATTAATGGGTTCGCGTATAACTTAGTTGGCATTATACTGGGCTATGGTACGGAGGATCCTTATTCAAGTCATCGACGAGGATTTTGAAGTTGTGTTTTTGGTGAGTTTTTAAGGGCATTCACCTACTTGGCTATCTGTTCTACCAGACACAACATGCCAGAGATGAAAGGGCTTTAAACCCAATTTGTGTGTCTGCCTGGATACAGGTTCCAGTTGTCGGCAGAGCTATTTTTAAACATGCCAAAAAAGTCGTACCTTGTCACATTTTTTTTCAGAAAACACACGTTTGCTAACCATTTCTCAATAACACAATGAAAATTTTTATAATATTAAAGCCTATTTTAAACTGATTATTTTTGCAGCTTGATGTATTTCACTAGGTTAAACCTTTTCTCCAAACTTTGCTTTTACACCCTGTGTTACAAAATGTGGCATATCTTTAAAATTACTCAAAATGCAGGAAACATTTAAAAATCAGTGTGGTCACCATTGAATTTGCTACTAGAATTAGCCAATAATCAATATCCAAAATTTCCGACAACTAGGGCCTTTCTCCTGGCGCACACATTTCTTCCCAGTTCTTTATCCTACTCCCAGAACCATGTCCTTTGCCTTCGGAATGACAGTCATATGAAGTGTTTCTAGCACGGCACCACTCGGTCAGTCTTCTCCTTCCCCACACCCTTATCCTAAGGAAGGCAAAGTCGAGTACTTAATCTTCTCGGATATGGTCAAAAATTCTCAGAGGGCCCATTTGCACGTTAAAAATCCCTTTCTTGAAAAATTGTTGAAGAGTATGCCGCTAGGCCACCACCTGGGCAAAATTGCTTAAATTCTCTAAAACAAAAAATCCACATTACACCTGTAAAATAGTAAGACATCCCGAACATCTTCTTTTATTCCAAAAGTATTGACCATGTCTCCCCTTTAAGGTATATCGAGGTAGTCAAGATCCAAAAAAGTTTCAGACAATCAACTTGCCTATGTGTTCTGCCCAGGCAAAGCTGTATCAAACATATTGCTTTAAGATAGTTTGCCAGGACGCCTAAGTCCTTACTACCTACATTACATTATTTTACCCTTTTCACAAATACCGTATCCCCGCCAAAAAAACTCCGATTCCACCCCCACCATGATAAAAAAATGAATAAGAAAACAAAATAACAACACAGTAAAAAACAAACGAATCTACAAAACAACAACAAACAATCAAATAAGAAGTACAACACCCAAAAACATATCAATGTAAAATCATTCTCATACATTCTCTCTCCTATAAAAAGCCGGCAAAGACTATGCCAACAGCAGCATCTAGGTTAAACAGATTAAACCGGCATCTGAGGCATACAAGTTTTGCGCTTAGCTGTTGCACTCAAAAGGCTTCAGTTTGATTTCAACGCTGTGGAGTCTATTTTATAATGTATCTCAGTCTTTCTGTCTTAATGCCTCACAGACAGAGTCCAACAAACAGTATCTTCGATAGCCAAAAACTGGTTTACATTGGAGGTGTAAAATATTCACGTTTATCTTTCTTATGGGGGGGGGGGGGGGGGGGGGGGAAGAGATTTATCCAAATTATACAAACAAATTATATAGACCTATACATATTTATGTTTTGACTCTTTGTGTCCATGTCTCTCTATCTTTCTCTCATACACACCACGATGCTCAGAGAAAAGAGAGAGAGAGAGAGAGAGAGAGAGAGAGAGAGAGAGAGAGAGAGAGAGAGAGAGAGAGGGGGGAGAGAGTGAGAGAGAGAGAGAGAGAGAAAGAGATAGATGGATAGATATATACGAGTAGATAGATAGAGAGAGAAGTAGACCTAAACCTGTCTTTCTGCCCCCGCCCCCTCCAACCATCCGCCCACCCACGAACTCCCTTTCCCCCCTGTTTCAGGTATTCCACGCTATGAAGCTTATGATCTGCATTCAGAACTTCTTCGTGCTCCTCATCATGAACGCAGACTTCCGGAATGACGTCAAAGACATCCTTAGCTGTGGCGGAAAACTGTTCACGAAATGTCCTTCAGCCGGCCCGAAGCGTTCAAGCACTTCTGGTTCCGTTCCGACAAAGCACTTAGAAAATCAATAAGTAATGGGTCTAGGAAAACAGGGCTAAAATCCAATCCTTTCAGCGTTAAAACAAACTTCAAAGACACCGGCTGATGTTGGATCAAAGTCTGAAAGAAAACTGGACGAACTTAATAACTTTCAAGGGCTGTCGACAAATATTCTCAAATAAGAAATAGTATATACTACGGGAACAGGGCAACAGTGGGTACAATAGTGTTAGATTGGAAGAGTGGCGTTTAGTGGTTGAAAACAAACGGGCGAAAACGATGCCGGACATTTAACGGAGACATAAACAAAAGACAAAGGAAAGCAACGAATGGTAGAGCGCGAAAGAAGTAGGAAAACTACAAGTGGAGCCCTTCAGCTAGCCGCTTTAAGGAGTAAAAGTTTTCAATTGTAAGCTGTCTATATCATAGTCGTGTTTAACCTGGCTAAATGCTGTCTATCTTCAAAATAAAACGACAGTTTAGGAAACGTTTTTAATCGGAATCACCAATTTATTCCGAATTTTGACGCCAAACATGTATCAATCTGTCTTAACAAGTCAGAAAAAATGTTTGCATCACAAAATAAATGTAAATAAACAGTGGGTGTTGCTTTCATTGTCTTTGTTTATTTTAGCAAAATTGACAGAATGTACATCCGATTAGGTTAAAGAATGATTTCCCAAGACGTTCAAAACTGAATGGTTCCATTTCATGTGATAAGGTTTTGAAAATCCTTAGAATATAACTTTTCTTCTGAAAAACGATTAGTGGTTGCAACTCACCTGTTGACGTCCAGCAATTTACATGCAACAACGTCTTTGACGATTCTTTAATGGGCCGCCCGCGGGTTCTGCTCTTCCGACTTATTTTGGCTTATGCACAGCTCTCTTTCACACCAGTCTGCCAACCGTGGTTCCTTTTAAGTAAAAACAGCCCCTGCGACTCCACAGAGTTCACAAAAACATTTTAAGGACTATCACGATTTGTACTAATCGTCCCTCCCATTCTTCACCCTTCATATTCGCTTTTGCCTTTCTGTGGAACTTTGTCACCGAAGGCAAGAAAGACGACATAGACAAACCAACCATTAACACGAGCAATACAACTTTCACCTAGCCCATCTGCAATGATACGCCTCCTCGCGTCCCTCGGGGATTGCTGAAAGCTTTTGTTCGGTCAACCGCTTCCTGGTGTGAATGGTTTTATTATATTGGGAAGGTCGTCGTTTGCCGTTCGCTCTCAGCATGGAAAGGAATGTTCAATTGAGGTTCGATCATAAATTATTGTGCCTGCAAGATCAGACCATATTTTATTGGTACATATACATTCTTTGTGCTCACAGCATCAATCACGTCCAGTATTGCAGAACTAGCATGCCGTAAGGGGATGATGTGTTGATGTAGCATCCTTTCTTGGAATTTCCCCTTCCTGGAGTTGAACTTGTGTCAACGAGGGCGTAAGACATTTGTTATAATGTCTATCCCTAATGCAAAATGCGATGTACCTTTTCTATATCTTACTTCTATATTAAATGTAGGTGTTTTACGCTTCTATCGTCACAGTTTAGATCACTTATGAGTCGGGATTCGACCCTCTCTGTCAGAGGCAAGACGGGCTGAGAGGGATACAGCGTCCCAGTTATAAGATCGAGATACTCTATAAAAATTCTCCGATAAAAATTCTCCCCACTCTGGAATGATATCCTACTTCCCGAAAAAAAAGCCTCTATTCTACGTTATCATACTAGGCTAGTTAATTTGATTGCACAGATAAGGTTTATATAATTATATCTGCAAATTCAGAGTACTGCACCTCGCGAAACAATGACGCTGTGCTACTGGCACACACGATCTTCACTGGTGGCTATAATTGGGATCGCGACTTTTTTAAAAATTCAAGGCAACACAAACATAATGTAATATGTCTATCTATCTATCTATCTATCTATCTATCTATCTATCTATCTATCTATCTATCTATATTACACTCGTATAACAAGATGGTGTTCTCATCCTGTATGTGTGTGAGCGTGGTCTTTCCTCCCAATTTTTAAGTGAAAGACAGTATGAAAAATTGTAATTTACTTTTGCAGGTGTCTAACTTATTACTTATTTACATTTTTCTAAGAGTATTAACGACTGTTTTTCTTTATTATAATAGATGTTTTGCAGGCGCGGTTCGTCCACAGAGCACGGTCGAGCAGTGCCGCCCAAAATGTTTTAATGTTTTATTACGTAAAACACCCTCAATAATAAAATAAAATAAACCAGAAACAAACACTAGCCAAATATTATATATATCAAAACAAGGTCCTCACTGGCACCATAACTGTCATTTCTGTGTCTATAGCGCCGTAAAACATCTACTATGCCATGCCAAAGTCCACGCGCTTTGGCATTAGCTAAACATAATAGGATATTCAACAGTGTAACCTGACCTATAAATCGCTCTTGGGGAAAACCCAATCGATGACGATACTCGTAGCGTGTTTGGCTATATATTAATATTAATAAGACGGCACATCTCAAATGTGCTCCTGCCGAATAGTGCCGAAACATAGCCCACACTAGACAGTCTAAAAATAAACGCGATAGACGGTACGCAATTCTTTGCCAATATTATGTGAGCCCCGGAGCAATCCAGCGGAGTGCTCAAGTGAATTGTGATTGGTTCATTGTCTGTCTTGCCACTAGGCTAGACCTATTTTAAGTGACTCTGTGACCGTGAACCTGAGGGAGGTGAACGTGACCGTCCTATGAGTATGAGCGGAGACAACTCCGGTATGAGTTGTGCCTTTGAATGGTTTTGTAGTGGAGTAGTGAAAGTTATTCCTTGAGTGTACAGTTACAAAACAGGATGAACGAAATTGCCGTTTAGCTAACAAACAAATTTAGTACTAGAAATTAAAGCGACAAGTAAATAGAATGAAAATAAAAGCACGAGGTTCTCCCTCACCAACCCAAATCTGAAAATTATGCATCGTCTCATTTACTAAGCCCTTGATTATCTTCAGCATGCGATAGTTTAATTGTGCACGTCCACTTTTTAGCCCCACGAGCCGCCCCTGAATTGTTTTGTATAAAGGACAGAATTATTTTAGATAGTAGGCTCTCTATGCTTTACAATTTGGCTCTGGGGCTCTCGAGGTCAAGAAGTTAGGGTGTTTGCCTCTCATTCAGTAGGTGCCGGGTTTGAAACCTGACCGCAAGGGAAAATATTCTTCTCTAATATGTTCTCCTTTAATTTCCTTTCCTTCTTTATAACCATGTTCTGTCGTCTGCTTTCGTCTCTACTTTCAGCCCCCATACCCTCCCCCCTTTGCCCCCTCTTCTGGGCTCCTGACCTTTTCTGCAGCCTTTCTATTGCTACTCCTAGGCTCTTTCTTACTGCTGTTTTTCAGTAACATTCCTTATCATTGGGTTGGTAAGATCTGACACCTAGCCTTCTCGGAAAATGGCGGAAAATCTCGGAGGTCCCGTGTGCAAGTTGTGCACGTTAAAAATCCCTTGCTTGTTCAAAATCGATGAGTGGGCTTCTGTCGCCACCCGGTCAACAATTTAAAATTAATTCCTACCAAACTGAAAATGTTAAATGTGTCCCGAGTTAGAATACAGTTAGAATACAGTTCTTTTGATTGCTTTCAGTGTTGTAATAAAAAGTGAGAAATAACCAGTCCTGGTCTCTCTGTTCGTATCGTTCCCTTCTTTTCCATGGCCAGCCAAGCAGCAGCCAAGTGATTCTTTATTTGACTAGCTCCCGAAAGGAGCGATATTGTTACCCCTTTAAGCCCAAGCCAAACAGATCCCACCTTTGTGTTTACATTAGTCTTTCTCCATCTCCGGCACTCTCTATCTGACATTATATCAACTTTTTCTCTCGCCCTCTCGTCCTCTCTCTCCCTCTCACTTGCTTTAGTTCCCGGTTTTGTAGGACCCAAACTCTTAGCGTCCTATTGAAAACTTGGCTCACATCATCATTACTCTTGAATTCTTCTGTATTTGTTGGGACTGGGTTCTAGGAAACGAGCTCCTGCGCTTAAGCAAGAAGAGCTCGCAGTTTCGTGAGATGGAGGCATGAAAGAAATAATGATTCTCTTGGGAACACCAATAGCCACGGTACTCTTTAATAAAATGACCGGAGCAGGTCACAATAGTCAAAAGTGCGCCAAGAGGCCAGAATTCATGGCTCATAATAACAGCAGTTATCCCCCTTAGCCACATTTCACTTGTCTAAACAGTGCTAAGGGGATGTAAGAGGTGAGGTCTTGACTGTAGTCCAAGTTAATCATTGATGGTTCTTGGCAAACTGTACTTCCGTTTGGAGCTCTCCCAAAAAAGGAAAGACGGACAATGACGTGAACACAACATGAAGGTTTTAGAGCATGTTTCAGCAGAGTAAGAGAATTATCTGATCTTGTTTCTGATGATCCCCGACGTTCTCTCTCTCTATTCTCATGAACAAGAACAACATAATTTGGCATTCAAGAAATACAACTTGATCTTTGATAACTTGGCATTAAATGTGGGCAATCCTAGCTGCATAGGAAACTGACCTTTCTTCGGGCCATAGGCGTTCGAGGCTATCGATCTGTCTTTATAAAGGAAGAACCGTTTGTAAACTTAGGAGAAGTCATAACTACTAAAAGCTTAAATGCGTTAGAAAAATCCAGAATAAAAGTGCACTTTGCTTTTACGTAAACAAATAAAAGGTTTCCAAGTGAAATAAAGAATATATCTTTCAAAATTTGTCTTTTATTAAAGATCACAACGACCATTGATAGATTCATAACCGAACATGTGTCCAGATGATTTGATAACGCAGGTTACATGCTAATAAAATTTTCCATCATTTCCATTGTTTCTCTCCTCGCTAATATCTTGGGTATCATCCAATCCGAGGGAACCTGAGAATATCTAGCGCATGTGACATCCGCATCACGAGCTTGCCGTTAATATGACCCTGTATGAACAATGCTCCGGAAACGCTGATTTAGAATATTCGGGCTACCCCCCCCCCGCTCTCAAACCCCATCGCGAGCCTCCTTTTCACACTACACTCATCAAGCACAAGAACGTAAATCCATCTGTGAGTAAAAGAGATATCCTGTTTCTTAAATATTATTTATTGAATGTCACGTTTCCCTGGAAACACACACTATCTTACACAGATAGGAATAATGCTCATATTTGAGTGGCATTTATTTTGAATCCTTTTCCAAGTTATGTGTTTCTTACCTTTTAAGCACGTTTTCCCGGTGGGGAATGCTATTACTAAAATAATATTGATTGATTCTATTTGTTTTTTGCATCGTCAAGAACACAATTTAAATTATTTAGTAGGCATGCTGTCATAGAAAAGGCATGTGTCATAGTCTGAGTGCACACGTACAACATCCTAGTAGACTGGGGGAGAAAAGACAGCTTTCCAATTTTGGAGTAGACGGTATGTTTTCTGTGTGCAGCAAAGAAAAGGCTAACCAATGCATCACATTTGCCGGTCATGTATTCCTGTAACAAAGGAATTTAATGATTAAAAAGAACAAAAAACTAAGTAAAACCGTAAGCGGTGGAAGCATAATTTATGTAGTAACTATGATACGCTTGCTCACAGCCCAGGGAAAGATTGGACTAGGTAGTTGATATCAAACAAAAATAAAATGGTCAAACGTGAAACACATCATCATTAATACATGATCTCCAATCGCAATAGGTTAGTTTCATTGAAGCGTGCTGATGATCAACGTAAAAACAAAATAGGTAATGAATAGAATACTACTTTTATTCCACGCGAGGAAATATGGGTATTAAAAACAAGTACAGTGCATACATAAAAAAGCACGTGTAGTCAAAGTTGTTTAATTCTTCTTTGTCTAAAGTATAGAAAAAACCCCCCAAACAATTTTGATGAGTTTCAAAAACAAGAAAGTTTATCACAGAGGCACAAACGAACCTAAGCAAACTGTTTACGCGAAATTTTTAGAATTGCTTCCAGCTGAATCGATTACGACAATGAACGACAACAAGGTCAATCTCCAGGCCAGCGCAATCAAAACAAAAGCAATACAATGAATTTTAGGGGAAAAGCCTACGGTTCGAATTCTTCATTGACGTTTTTTGACTTGATTTTTGGGGACATTTGATGCACTTGGCTCGTTCCTATCAAAGATTGACGTTAGGTTCGGATGTCTTGCCTCTTAGATGATCTATGATGCTTGATAAGTATTAAACCTCTTCCGTTAATGAATTCATATCGGCAAAGACACATAATGAAATCCTTAAAAGTATAATATTTGGAGTCGATATTGACGACATGAACGAGTAAACTGTGTACTGTTCGTTATGCTGCAGTTGAAGCTGAAGTAGCGACTGATTGCTCCTGTAGATATCAGCTTGTTACTATTTTAAGATAATATGTTAATAATTGTGCCCCTCTTCATTAAAAGAAATTCCTCAAGTTCGGGGAGATTCACGACACAACTAATTCTGCTTTGCTAAAGTAATTTTGAAAGAACTTGCTCTTTGATCTATACCGCTCGCGTTGGGCGGTGCAACTATTATTAGTTATGAACACCCCAGGGGTATCGACAATACTTAGACAAGTGTATCTATACGTTCAATACATCCATTTTTATGCTCATCAAACAAACCTCATTCTCCAAAAATTTACCGCAAGCATACTGCAGGCAAATATAATAATTATTTTGAAAGTTTGACGGCTTTTTCAACATTTTTCTTCTTCATGTTGAAATAGAATGGATATACTCCGACAGGCGAGTAACTGATGTTTCCTTCGTACTCGCCAGACCATAAAAAATATTGGAATACGAGTGCTGAACAATGTTGCTGTTTACAGAGATCAAATTTATTCTCAGATTGTCTGAATGTGACTACATCAACAAACAAAGGCCCTTGAATTTTTCTTCGGTTAGTTTCAAAGTAGCAGCCAACATGCATTGATCAAACATTGCCAGAGAGTTTACTTCTACAATCTCGAAAGAGAGAAAACATTTGACTAAACCATGAAAACCATGAGACAGACGAGCCTGGAGGGAAAAAACGACACTTCACCATACCATTGGCGTGTTGAATGTGACTTGTGTGACATACCGTTCTGACAATACAGGAGCCAGACCAGTTGAAGCGATCGGATTTTCTCCTGGTTCTTTCAGTCGTTGATTCAAATTATTTTAAGAAACTAAGAACAACAAGCCTCATCTACTCAAATAAATAATATAGTGCACAACTACCCGTCAGTCAGATAACAGATATCAAAGTATTAATATGTTTAAAGAAACGTTATGCGTCTGAACTCACTTCCACAATAACAAGCTTTTTACGGGGCAAAACCAGTCAAAATTGATATTTTTCACGAAGTTGGCGAAAAAAGTCTTAGAAATTTTACTAGCAACTGTTAAACAGAGATAGATAGATAGATAGATAGATAGATAGATAGATAGATAGATAGATAGATAGATAGATAGATAGATAGATAGATAGATAGATTATCTATCTATCTATCTATCTATCTATCTATCTATCTATCTATATATAGAGAGAGAGAGAGAGAGAGAGAGAGAGGGGGGGGGGGGGAGAGAAAGCATTTAGCACTCTGAAACACAAAAGATCGTTTGCAGGAAACGCGACCTTCCAAGGCAGACTTAATGTCCTGTGTTTGTTGACGGTGAACAAAGACATCATTATGAAGGATGCACAGTTTTACCGAAAAGTCATCGACCAGTTTGCTCAATAGACAAAAGCCCAATTCAAACATAAAAACTTATATGTCAGTCATTTTCCTGGCTTGAATAGAGACATTGTCACTAACATACTTTTGAATATAATTTATATTTTCATGTTGTCCTTTTATAATATGTATGTTTGACTGGCTTTTCATTCATTACACAACCATCATAATCTGAGCAACCTCATAATATGTACTGCAGCGTTGTGGAATCAAGCACTCTTATTAACATTGAAATCCAAGAAACCTGCATTGTTCCTCCGGGCGGGCAGTTTTTATAGATTTTTGTTGTTGTTTTTTGTTTTGGCTCAACATCTTTTATGTCCATTTAAAAGTACATAATTTTTGTGTACATTTCTACCGAAAGACATTGTAGGCACAAAAAATTTACATTTTAAATTACCAAGGACTCTCAAGCTATGGAAGTCACCGAACTGTGGCGAACGTTTTCTAGTTTGTTTTACCTCTGAAACCAGGCGCCCCCCACCTCTTTCATTTGCAAATATTTCGATTTCCTTTTAAGAAAGATTTTTCATCTAAAGCAAGGCAAATGAACCTATATAGGTGATACGTATAACTCCATAATATGCCCTATTACATTTTTTTTTGAGTAGGTGTTTTACGTCTCTCGCAACGGCATAAGGTCATATAAGCGCGCGGGACACAATAAAAACATTTTCAGTAGGTAAGAAATTTTGAAAGGCAGACGAAACCTACTAACTCTTATCGATTTTAGACCACCGAGGGATCTTTAACGTGCGCAATTTGCAAACAGGACCTCCGAGATTATTTGGCCTCGTCCAAGAAGGCTAGGTGCAGATCTTTTCTACCGGAAGATCAGGGGTGTGGCAGAAAGACAGCAGTAAGAAGGAATCAAGAAGTAGCAGTAGAAAGGCTGCAGAAAGAGTCAGGAGCCCAGAAGAGTGAGCAAATGGGGTGAGGTTGTGGAGGCAGAAAGTGGAGACGAAATCAGATGACAGATCATTGCTAGAGAGCAGGAAAGGAGGTGAAAGGAGACAATTTTAAAGAAGAACATGTTTCGGTCGCTACCAGAATTCGAACCCAGGACCTTTGAACGAGAGGCGACCACCTTAACCCCTAGGCCACGATAGCCCCCTGCCCTAAATTTGACGAACGCCCGATTCCACCCCGCCGTGATACATATTATTCTGTCACGGAAAGCCCCACCCTCCTTACAACCCACCAGGCACCACTTGTGCTTCTGGATGGTGAAACAATCAATACCAGTAGGAAAATTATAATCAGTCACAAGTTACTTCGGAGATCCTGTTTCTCCCATGTTGGAATCATGACAATTCGCCGACTAATGACGAAAAAGTAAAACGAGAAAGCCAAACTGCCCCCCCCAAAAAAAACAACAACAACAAAACAACAACAACAAAAAACACAAAAAAAACGTTCGTTAGGCATGAGCAACAGGCAAGCGAACACGCAGCTGGCCTGAAATTTAAATGAATTACAATAAATGAACACTCGTACATTAGAACACACTCACATAGCAGCAACTTTACAAACACACGCAAAAAATACTAATATATATAATATATACATAAATTCCCTCCC
>NW_004797339.1:673781-676281 GCF_000002075.1 Aplysia californica | reverse complement strand
ACTTAGAGAAGAGCCTCTAATGATAATAAATCCCCCCTCCCCCTTTAAAAAAACCCAATCTTACTTCAACCCCCCTCCAAAACACCCAACAAAATAAAACAACACCCCCCCCTAAACCCCCCCCCCAACCGAAACCAAAACCAAAACCAAAAAAAAAAAAAAAAAAAAAAAAAAAAATCACTTAGAAAATATATTTTGTTGTTGATCGTCTGGGAATTATAGTGTAAAAGTGCAACGACGCCCTTAATGATCAGAAATGTGAACAAAAACCAAGCACAAAACAGCGCTAAACCTTGTTGTCATTCTGTGATGTAACACCTTGACTTAACTTCTCTCCTACAGTAAGCAGGAACCTACACAAGCAGTTACTAAACACAGGTGGTTACATCTATATTCCATTACTGGGGTTTAGATATTATCTTTAAGGAGTAATACATCTTGTATTTGTCGAGACAAAACAACCCGTTTTTTATCAGTTATTACTGCCCGTTGATTGCCGGAAACACTTTAAAAAAAGATAACGAACCGTCTTGTAGTGTACAATCTTTGACATCATTTGGTGTATTCGACGTATCCAAATATCTGTAATAATATATTCGTTCGTTGCTATTGGGTATTCGATTCGGCACTGACTGCGCACGCACAGCGCGGCGGAGGAGAACTCTGCAATAACAGTGGTGAGCTCTTGACTTGCGCGGGCGTAGCAGTGCAAATTCATTGAGGATCGCTCACAACAGCCAGCTGGAAATATTCCATCATCGCCGCCCGCCAATACCTGGACTCTTGGTGATGAAGAGCTCGAACAACTCCTGGCTTACATTTGCGAAAGAGTAAACGTAATTAACGGAAGAAACTGGCAGGGAAAAAAAAGCTTTGAAAAGTTTTGAAAACTAAGAGAAAAGACAGTTAGAGAAACACGAAGCTAACGAGATACACCTCCGGTTGAGGCAATCTTTCTTAAAAATATTAAAACGCAGTTGGATATTTTCGTGTTCTACAGTCGATATGAGACTTCCCAGAGCTTCGTGGTTTCGAATGTTCACGTTCTGTAGTGAGTATTTTGTTGTTTTTGCACACCTAATTGCTTTTTCTTGTTTTTTTTTTAATTTTAGTGCCCTTGTAGGCGCGCTGTCGGTCGTCTCAATGAAGGATCACTTGGGATGCGAGCTTCGAGGAATTACAATAGAAAAGACAAGAAGAAATTAATAATAACACCTCACTTGATGGTTTCGAATCACCAACTTCAGTGCGTATGCCAGATACTACTACTACTACTACTACTACTACTACTACTACTACTACTACTACTACTACTTGTTTTAGTAAGAGTTTTTCGGCGCTCGCAACTGCTTTAAGGTCATATGAGCGCTGGCACTACTGCTATATCTGGTATTTCTACTGTGAATGAAATGCATAAATTGATATTTCATATAATATACACCAACGCCTAGCATAAGGTACTTTAAATGTTTTGGATTTTCTTTTTTCGTTACTACATAAATTCTATTACCCATGTTTCCGAAAGTTGGAGATTTGATATCTATACCACCTGACGGTATGGCTCTCTAAATTCCTACTCATTTAGATCAAATAGATCTAGTCTTTTAAATTCAATATTTTTTTAAAACCTGGCGTTTTGGTTTACCAACTTTTTAAGTTGGAAGGAATCAGAAACGAAGAAAAGAACAACCAAATAAATGAAGAAAATTTGTATAAAGTATTATAGTAAAGACTTTGTGACAAAAGGCACTGTCAAGAATAAGTAGTCAGATTCAAAACATAACACGTCTAAAACCTTTACGGTAAGTAGGGCTTGCCTTAGCTTAATTGGGATCACAATGAGCTATTGCGCGTATAACTCTGGTTCAAATCCTCAATGGGGTATTTATATATTACTCATGCAGACAACAATAAGGATGCGTTCGTTTGGAACACAAAGCACTTTAAAAATAAAGTAAAACGATTTCTCCTGACTTTGGGAGCAACTAGAAATACATAGCTTTATTATTCGCATTGGGAAAATCTTATGGGCAAATTTGGCGGGGTGGGGGAGGGGGTGGGGGTTGCTTGGTGGAACCAAATCTCTCTGTGAAGAACTGAGATGGAAGTAAAGGCTTATAATCAATCCTATTTGTATGAGAGCGGCTTCAATGGACTTTTAACTGACTGAAGCAGAGAAAATTTCCGTCCTTGAGTAATCCATGGATGACTTCTGCGTGCTGAAGTGGCGGATTGTTGGAATGTTGGAGTCAAGAATCGAAGTGAAGAGGAATACTAATTTTTTGCTAACTTGCTAACTAGAAGAACGTCAGTGTGTCTGCTCACTTGTGTCCTGAACGGGAAAGGGTGGGTATTGGGAATGTGGAAACACATGTGATTGAGTGCAGGCTGGAGTTTGAGAACTACGGTCTCCCTTGTGGCATTTATTACTTAAAAAATGGAGAGAGACAGAGGGAGAGAGAGAAAGAGAGAGAGACAGAGAGAACGAGAGAGAGAGAGA
>NW_004797339.1:672511-673277 GCF_000002075.1 Aplysia californica | reverse complement strand
ATACATACATACATACATACATACATACATACATACATACATACATACATACATAGAGATCATCATCATCCAGTGCCAGATCTGCGACAGACATCGGCGTTCATGGTTTTCCATTCATTCCTTTGCTCGGATGCTCTCAAAGAAAGCTACGTTTCCCTGATCTTTCCCTGCTACCCATTTGTGTAGGTTCCCTAAGTTTGTTGTTCTCCATTTTATTTCTGTGGAACATTTGGCATCAGATGTTGTCTTATATCCTAGATATTTCAATTGTTCGACTTGTTTGATCTTTTCACCTTTGCTAACGAGATTACAACTAGGATTTGCTGCTTTTTTGGATATTACCATGCATTGTGTTTTCTTTACATTTCTTTCCGTTCACTTTCTGTTTCAACAGTATCTAGAAGCAATTGAAGGTCCTCTTCAGAGCCTGCTATTAAAACTGTGTCATCTGCATACCTGATGTTATTAATATTTTCTCCATTTACGTTGAGGCCTGGACATTCTTCTATGTTTCTAAGGATTGCTTCACTGTACATGTTAAAGAGGTCTGGTGACATAACACATCCTTGCCTCACTCCTCGCCTAATCTGCTAATATATTAACTGTATTCTCCGTTAATTCGTAAGGCAGCCTTTTAGTCCCAGTACAAATTTATGATAATTCTTAGATCTTTTCCATCTATGTCTAGCTTTTCCAGTATTTTAAATAGCTCATCATGTCTAACTTTATCGAACGCCTTTAAATAATCTATGAAGCATAAATACAC
>NW_004797339.1:667726-671986 GCF_000002075.1 Aplysia californica | reverse complement strand
GGGTTACTTGAACATAAAACGCAGAAGTGTACAAAAATATAAAAGAATAGTTTTAATAGTCGGAATACAGAAAATTTCCACCAAGTTCACGTCTAACAAACAGTACATGCAAAAACATAACGACAACTATTGAAAGAAAAAAAATCTATCCCATTGGCAGCTATACTGGCATAAATTAAAACAACAAAAAACCTTTAGAAGTGTTGCACCTCCACCCTCCCCCCTTTAAAACCCCAGTTCCATCATGTTTCTACCAAAATATTTTTGTTGATATGGCTTGTTAATTACTTTATCAATCGGCATGATTAATTTTCATTTGCTTGAAATAGTACGTGATAGTACAAACATAATTTGAGTTTCTTAACGAAAAGTAAAATAGTGATGACTTGGATGCAAGAGTTCAGCAAATTCTATTCAATTAATACCTTGCAAGTTTTTTCTTCTTGTATCCCCCCACCCCCATCCCCCCAAAAAAAACCCCCCAAACAAATTTAGAAAAAAACCCCAGCAACCAACAACTGACAAAATCAGAAATAGTTTTTATTTGGTCATCAGAGGCATGTATAACAACCTGGAAATAGGTAGCAGCAGCGAACAAAAGTTCTGTCCTTAAGGTTTCGTCACTCAATATATTTGGTTATAATTACGATGACATTAACAGCTGCTTCATTTATAGAGCTTCTAGACAGAAAATGGCTGTGCTTTTTTAAAGAATGACATTTATGCTCACCCAAGTCTTCACGAAAAGAGAGAACTCATTCATTCTAAAACGGTTTGAGAACTGCCTCCACTCGCCTATAAAGATCAATGATTATTATGTCCTAGTCGTTACCTATCATGGTGGTATTTTGTAAAATTCCGAAATGAGACACTTATTTCTCGCAAAATGATGTGATAAAAGCGATTTTGCGGCTGTTGAGAGTTGTTACGAGATGTTCTTATGAGAAACAGCTATGCATTATGTATATTTGCTCTCAGATTATTTCAGCAGCAATGATGAAAAAAAGATGCAAAAACGTAAAAAAACAACAAAAAAAACAACCCCAAAACAAAACAAAACAAAAACCATCCGAAAAACCCAACAAACCCAACAAAAAAACCCAAACCAGACAAAAATAATTTATTTCAAAAATAGAATAATAGATTAAACCACTCTCACACAACTTGTGATTTCTTTCCTCTCATAAGCCAAAAAGTGAAAATGTCCAAAATAAGCAGGCAGAGTAAAAGGTTGCCATCCCTTATAAATCAAATGGTAGAACAGGGGAATGTTTCTTAAAATAGGTAAAGTGGTTCTTCGTTTGTGATACGCCCCTCATCCCGCCTCCCCCCCCCCCAAAAAAAAGAATATAATTGATACGTTTCCATATTATACACAACGAAAATCTTCTCGCAGGTGAAGAGCATCACCAGTCTACCCATCACCAGAATCTGAGAAAATTATCCAGGAAAGACAAAAGAAATATTTTGGACCTGATCAGATGTACTTCCCAATTTTAGATAATCTCATATTGATTTCTGATCTCACTGCTTCGTATTGCTCTGAGGCAATAGGTAGCCTATAGAATATTAAAACATTGAAACAAAGAAACACACAAACAACCCCCTCCACCCCCCAAAAACAACAACAACAACAACAACAACAACAACAACAACAAACCGACCCCCCCAAAAACAAACAAACAAACAAACAAAAACCAAAAAACAACCAACAACAACAACCAAACACCCTGAACAAAATAACCATACCACAATGCAAAAAATACGATTTATTTATCAGCATTTGTTTTGTCTCAGCAGTGGCTTTCTTCTTGAGCCCTCCGAGCCAAGCGGCCCGGGTTCGAAGAGTGGTCGGGGGCCGGGAACTGGCGGCAGGGGCGTGGCCATGGTTGGTGTCTCTCAACTACAAGGAACATCACGTGTACTTGGAGCTCCAGGGGCTGCGCCACCTCTGCGGGGGCACACTCGTGCATCCACAGTGGGTGCTCACAGCTGCTCATTGCGTTCAGTGAGTAGGATAGAATCCTAATCGTCTTGTTTTACAAGTAAAGAGAGAAGAGAGAATACCCCCCCCCACCAAAAATTAAAAATAAGAACAACAAAAGAGCACAACACTCCCCTCCAGCCCCCCTAAAACCCCCTCCCCCCAAACAAACGAACAAAAACAAAAATAACAACAACAACAACAACTAAGCAGCCCCCCCCCCAATATAAACCAACTGAAAAACAAAAAAACCCAACCAAAAAGGAAAAATCCGCCGGTCTGTTTCGCTAAATATTATTATAGAGAGACGATAACGGTGACGAACGTTGTTATTATTATTACTATTACTATTACTATTACATTCCCACATCAATAAAAATAATAAAAAATGGCACTATTATTAAAAGATTAGCATCAGGATAATCATCAATGGGATCAATGATGATGAGAAACAGAAGTATCATATTAGTAAAGAATATTTATTGGGAAATTATTTTTATATCTATAGGATAACAGTAATAATTGTTGCCACTATTATTCAATAGCTGTTTGAGCCCCAGACCCGACGTTGTGTCCTTTGGAAAGGCACTTAACACAAATTTTCCTCACTTCACCCAGGCTTGAATGGGTACCCGGCTCTTTACAGCGAAATATCTTGTCAGTATGATAGTGTTTTAGCGCCTGTAAAATGGCAGCTTGCACTGTATGTTTCCCAAGGAGTTGAGATTGTTTCAGAATGCTATCAGGTTTGCTAGGGTAGAAGTATATATTGTAATGCGCATAGAGCTTGCCGTTGAGCGGGAATTTGCCCTACATAAATGCTATCTATCTATCTATCTACGGGGGCTTTCCCATGGAAAACCGAAATTTGGCTGTAATTTGAAAACTATTCAATATTGTCACATTCTGTAAACGCACACTTGTAATATAATCATTTAAGAGTTTCCCGATTGAGCACCATGAGCATCGCACAAACCAAACGAACACAGTAGTTTTCCAAAGATGGCTACCCCCTTTGAAAATTGGTTAAGGGTAGAAGTGAGGTCTGTCATTCGGTTTCTGACCGCAAAAGGTCTCAACCCTATAGATATACACACTGAAATAAAGTCAGTTTACGAAGAGAAAGTAATGGCAAAGTCACAGGTATATGAGTGGTGTAGTAAGTTCAAAGCCGGGCATACGGATGTCAATGACAAAGTTCACCCAGGACCTTGTTTTTCTGCCAAGACTGGGGGGCAACACGAGTCGCGTTAACGAACTCATTCAAACAGACAGGCGCCTAAAAATTCGCGATATTTCCGAGTCGCTAAACATTTCAAAGTCGACTGTCCATTGGATAGTGTTTGAAGAGCTGCACTATCGAAAGGTCTCTGCTCGATGGGTCCCAAAAGAGCTGACAGCTGACCACAAGACGCAACGTGTTGAAGTGTCTCAGATTTTATTGAATCGTTGTCGCCAAGCTGTCACGGGAGTCATGAACGCATTTGGAGACCTCCAACAATACGATGAGGCATTTCTGAGAAGCATTCTTACAGGTGATGAGACCTGGATACACCACATGACCCCTGAGACGAAGAAGGATTCAATGGTTTGGAAGCACACGTCTTCACCTCCCCCGAAAAAGTTCAGCCATCGGTGAAGAAACTCATGGCCTCGGTTTTCTAGGATGCAAAGGGTGTTCTGCTTCTTGGCATTCTGGAACCAGGACAAACTGATAATGCTAACAGATACTGCCAGACTCTTGATAAGTTGAGAGAGGTTGTGCGCCGGAAAAGACCAGGCCGGTTGTCAAGCAGGGTTATTTTGCAGCATGACAACGCAACGCCACACACCGCAAACGCTACGAAAGACTGGACCTAGAGGTTCGGCTGAGAAGTTCTGCCACCCCCCCCCCCACACACCTCACAGTCCTGACTTGGCCCCGCCAGATTATCACTTTTTTGGACCAATGAAACACCACATTTCTGGACAGCGATTCACCGACGACGAAGACCTCGTGGAAGCCGTGAAAGATTGGTTGACATCCCTTGACGAAAATTCTCCAGGGAGGGTATCTTCTCCCTGATCCAACGATGGGGAAAATATGTGTCCAGCAGGATGGTGATTGCATTGAGAAATAAAGCACATGTTGAGGTATGATGTGTTACATTTTTATTATAATAGGACACACATTTTTGCTTTCATGGTTTTCCGTGGGACAGCCCTCGTATATATCTATCTATCCATCATCATCATCATCATCATCATCATCATCATCATCATCATCATCATCATCA
>NW_004797339.1:655242-667286 GCF_000002075.1 Aplysia californica | reverse complement strand
ATAATAATAATAATAATAATAATAATAATAATAATAATAATAATAATAATAATTGACATTACTATCATCGTATTATTACCCCATGAATTAGCACTTGAACTTCGATTAGGCCGATGTCTAATCAGGTTTGCTCAGGTAAAAATACTATCTCGTTACCAAGCAGATCTTCCATCCATGACTTCACACTTTCCTTTGTAACCGACTGTTGCAGACTGAAAGAACGTCATACTTGTGTTCTGAAATACAAAAATAGACTGTGTCAAATTGAAAAAAGCCCCCTTCCTTTTTCTGAAAGAAAAAAAAACATCAAGAGAACAAAGGTCTTACCCTTGTCTCCCTCACTGAAACGTTCAACAGAGGAAAACGGAAACAATTTCCTGCTGACCTTTTACTACTTTTCATATCTTTCCTTCCGTTTTGTGTTGCATGCGGACAGGGTGTACTATGTCTTGTTTTTCAGACATCTTTACGCTCAGAAAATGAATATCGGTTACTTACACAGAGAGACCAATCAGTACCCTGACACATGATCACGATCGTCTTAAAAGAACAGCCTCTCTTTTTATAATCTCAATGAGAAAACTTAGTTGTGTTTTGGAATGAAGATCAAATACACATGCTGGGAGAATGGAACCACAAAATTACCAATTAGAAATCTTTGAAAGTTCCCTGAAAGTGCTCTTCTGTTCTTCTACTCTTTCCGCCCTCCCTCACTAAATAACAAGAAAATAGCAATCGGCGACAAGGGTTAACTTTCCCAAATTTTAAGCCATAAACGTACGTGATTGCTCGGATCAATTCGTATGAGGGAGTGGCAGTTGTATCGATTCAAATGATTCAAATATTGAATATTTGGAATGAGAGACATTGTGTTGTCATGTAGAGTATTTTATTATGCGTCAGTAGTTTAGTGGTTAGGCTACCGGACTCGTAAGCGTAAGGTTCAGGTTCAGGCCCGACGTTGTGTCCTTTGAAAAGGCACTTAATACCAATTTTCCTCACTTTACCCAAGTGTACATGGTTACCTGGCCGTAGACAGTGAAAGATCTAGTCAGTATGTTAGTGTTTTAGCGCATTTAAGGGCTGCTTGCAGAGTATACTTCCCGTGAAGTTAAGAATGTTTCAGAACGCTGTTACGTCTACTGGGATAATTGTATTGATTGTAAAGCGGATAGAGCTTGCTGTTGCGGGGGAATTTGTACTTTTAATGCATTTATTAATTTTTAAAAATTATAGTACAATCGAATTTGGGACAAAGCAATCTCACCAAACATGGTAAACCAGGACTCATTTAACAAAACATCTTTTGTAATTACAAAAGTTACTTATTCATTTATGTGCTTGTTTTCTTTTATTTCGTTTGTTTTTTTTATCAAGCATATTTATTAGTAAATTCATGCACATTTTGTTCAAAATCATCTTTATTGTTATATTTTATTGCTTAAGCTCGCATGTCTTCAATTCAAGTACGGCGTTGTATACTTACAGTTCACGTTATGAGAGTCAAGAGCTCAAAGTAAATAATTAATACATTGTTTACCGCTTGAACGGAGCAGACATGAACATGATTTGGAAAACAGCTCTGTTTTTCAAGACGTTCCTTATATATTTCTAGTATTGAAGGGTAAGTGTCGTACTACATTACCTCTAATACAAAGAGCAGTGTCACCTATCGTTTTTTAACCCAACATCCTAACTTTCCTGTCCACGGAAATGACATATTGATTCACGTGACGCATTTCCAGTGAGATGTAGGGTCAGTTACTTCGTACTTGTTGATTTAATTATTATTTTTTGGTCTCGGGTTATTTTTTTGGTGGGGGTAGGGGGAGGGGGAGGTAGAAGCAGTAAACATGTTTTAATCCACCCTGGTGCTAGGAGTTGAACAATTTCTTTTTACCTCTTCATTGCCTCGCTCGAAAGTAAAGGATTTCTATGGTGAAATAATAAAACATGCCTGGTATTGAAGGAGTTAAAGAAACCCAAACATTTAGTGGTTATCACCTCTTCGGATTTAGTTTTCCCAGCTTGTTTTTAAAGGTCGTCTTTTATAGGTCGTGCATTTCAAAATTGTTACTGTGAAAGCACTTCTTACGAATTTTAGAACAACACAGGGAAATAATGTGTTGTTTCGAATCATATGTCCGCCCACCTATATGCCGATCTCTCTGCGTGTACAAGGTTTTCCGAGATTATCTTAATTGAACACTGTTTTAAAAGAACTTTTAATGCAAAATGTTTTCACTATAGAATTATTTATTTTTGTAACTAGAGTTTTGCCACTAAAAAGTGTCATCGGTGAGCAGTGACGTAGGCCATATATATATATATATATATATATATATATATATATATATATATATATATATATATATATATATATATATATATATATATATTTATATATATATATTTATACAAACTGTGTGTGAGGAGCCGGAAGTGCTGTGAACAATTCAATTTTCAGCGTGAAGGAGATATCTAGTCTTTTAAATACATTTATGAAAAACAGTTATTAAACCTAGCCTTAATTGTTGTGGAAAAATATCATTAAGTTAAAAAAAATTGATACAAACTGCGCTTCAAAGTATGAGTGACATAGATTCACCCGTTAAAAAGATATTTGGAAATACTTTGCGCTACGAATTTGTTACCGCACAATAAGAACTACAAAGTTCTATCTAACATTTTTTGGCCGTTTTGAGTTACAAAGACCATGGGGTCAGAAACCAATACATGCTCTATCTGGTCTTTCAAATCATACCACTATTTGGAGTTGTTATCAAGATATTCAAAGAACTGCATTCGAAGAAGCTTGACATGTAATGAAATTCTAATTTTACACATCAAATTTCTCGAAACTAGGCACTGAGCAGACATTCAAGGGTTGCGATCTATTTGCTTGTTCGTTTGTACTGGTTCAGCCACTTGTACTCGTGTCCGACTATACTTGTCAATCGGACTATCTGCGTGTCTGTCTGTCTGTCTATCTGCCGTTCGTGCGTGTGTAAACGAAATATTGTATAGGCGAGAGTATAGATGGATGGCTTGGCGTGATTGTAAATGTTTGTGAAAGTATGAAAGAGGCAAAAAAATAAACCCATGTTTAAATGTAGAGAGAGAAAGAGAGAGAGAGAGAGAGAGAGAGAGAGAGAGAGAGAGAGAGAGAGAGAGAGCAGAAGGAAGATGATAGATACACTGATAGATACTCTCATAATCTCGCGGGCGCACGAAGAGAGATCTGAATGAAAGAGAGAGCAAGAGAGAGAGAGAGAGTGCAAGAGAGAGAGAGAGAGAGAGAGAGAGAGAGAGAGAGAGAGAGAGAGAGAGAAAGATAGACAGAGTGAGAGACAGAGAAAGAGAGAGAGAGAGAGAGAGAGAGAGAGAGAGAGAGTGGGAGAGAGAGAGAGGGACAGAAATAGAATATAATATTATACTAACTAATTGATAGACAGATTGTTAGATACCCCTCAATGTGCGCCAGAAAAAAGAGAGTATGAGCGAGTGAGAAAGAGAGAGAGAGAGAGAGAGAGAGAGAGAGAGAGAGAGAGAGAGAGAGGGAGAGAGATAGATAGATAGATAGATAGATAGATAGATAGATAGATTAGATAGATGGATAGATAGATAGATAGATAGATAGATAGATAGATAGATAGATAGAGAGATTGTGAAAGAGAGAAACAGAGGATAAGGGAGATGAAGAGAGAGAGGAAGAGAGAAAAGGTCAACGAAATGGAGAACAAAAGAGAGAAGGAGAGCGAGGAGATAGAGATGGAAAAAGACAGAGAGAGAGAAGAGAGAAAGAGAGAGAGAGAGAAAGAGAGAGAGAGAGAGAGAGAAAGAGAGAGAGAGAAAGAGAGAGGGAGAGAGAGAGAGAGAGAGAGAGAGAGAGAGGGGAGAGAGAGAGAGAGAGAGAGATAGAGAGAGATAGAGAAGTGAACAAAAAGCCTGGTGATAGAGAGGAAGAGGGAGACAAACAAGGAAGTAGGTAAAAATCTGTGTATAATAAGACGTCATCATAATTCTTGTAGGAGGCTATTGAAGACCTTAGTCTGTGAGATGAATAGCGATTATCTCTGGCTTTTTACCGCGTTCATTACTCAAAGAGGTTTTTTATTCCCCTAACTAATTTACTACGGTTCAAGTCTACAGAATTCTTATTTCCATCTCCATTTTATGTAATAAACGGCTGGTTAAGGCAAAGGGTGAAGAAGTCACGACAAGTGACTTATTAAATCATGATGGATTCCTTTTGTGTAAAAATTGTCTATTTCTGGCTAGACAGCATTTCAAAATTCTGAGCAACAAAGGGTATTTGAAGAATGTGTTCAGGAAAATATGCTATTAGTAATACAGAGTTATATGAAAACACTAGAACTGATAGTTTTTCCACACTGCGACTAATTAGATAATTTTCAATATTCTAACTCCGACAAACTATTGCTTCTAGCGAAGACAGAAATAGTTCACTTTTATGTCAATTGTAATGATAATTTATTCCCTTGTTAATACTGATTAGGTTCAGGTTCCATTCTGAAAAGGAAATAGAACATTGTCGATTATTTTACCGTTGTGCTTGTTCTTCTTTTAGGACTTGGTGTTTCAAACTCGCGGCCCACGGGCCAATAGAGGCCCACAGGACAATGTATTGTGGCTTCTACTTGACCCGAAAACGAATAGAAACAACAGAAATGTGGTTTCTCAGAAAACTTTTGAGAATACTACGAGAGGAAATGAAATCAAAAGAGGCAATACTGAAAAAAGCCCATGAGGGCTGCTCACTAATGAGAACACTTAGGAAGCGACGAACGCAGTCTCTGGGACACTTGAATCGACATGCTCTCACTCTCACTTAAACATTGAGGGCAAACGAGGCAGGGGTAGAAACTTATTTGGAAAATGTGAACAGGTGGGTGACAGAGGAACACGAGGATAATATAATAATTGTTTTTGACAGCATCCAGGCCGAGAAATGGTCGGAGAACCATAGTCGCTGATGCCTGTCTCAGATCTGGTAGTTTATGAAGATGACTTTCCGTCAAAGTTTAGTGTAGCGCGGCCTTCCCTCAAGTCAACTATGGCTGAGCTTCCTGGCAGCAAGGAGAAGGTTAGAGGAGAAGCGTATGTTCTGAAGAACCGTTCATATTCTGAACTTCTATCAATAAAGATTGCACATTTTGAAAAAATGTACTTGAAACCTTATGTGGGAGGAATACTTGATGCGACTAAGGCCCATTCAGATTCTACCTCCAGCGGCCCTCGTGATTCCCCTATAGCAGGTGATGATAGAACATGACTAGACATTACGTCGAAGCAGGCTGATTACAGGTTCTCGTCTGGTGTTTGGGATTATGTATCGAGATTTCTAGTATGTGTTTGAATGTCAGTAGGATGTTTTGGAATATGTTAGAACATACAATTGCAAAGGCTGTAATAATATACCATTCCATTCCTTGCAATGTCCAGGGTTAAAATGACCAGAATCTGTGGTGTAGTGGTTAGGTGCCTCACTGTCGCACATGACACCCGAGTTCGGTTCCCGAATAGGAAGAATTTTTTTATTATCGGGTTTCTCGGTTTTGTAAATAATCTCAACCTTGTCTATGGCGGCGTGAAACACTTGCATTAAGAAAAAGGTTAAATTGTGAAAAGCTATGGATGGCTTTGCATTTCAGCTAGTACTGCTCTATTCCGGCATCTTATTTTATTTGTAGAAATTTGCTGGACATATTACTTACGCTCCGGTAGTAACATTATAGCTTGGAGCCTGCATGTTGGGATCAGTGCTGACTGTGTAGGATTTATCCCAGCAAAATACGGAGACGCACATAAAGAATAATTATTTCTCACATGGGATTTAAATTCGCTTAGTTTGCATAGTTGTGAGGTGGCAAAGCGGTTAGTGCGCTTGTTTCCGGCCGAAGGCCCAGGAAGTTGTCTCACTAACAAGGCAATCACCAATGTCCGGATCGGATGCGGGAACAACTTTTCTTTTACTTTACTTTGCATAAAAGGCAAATAGCTCTTTACACCATTACGCCACTGCCCATAGTAGTCACGACATTGGCACGACTCGGACGAGATCCTGCAAAGACTTTATTGAGCATTTATTGTGTGTTCGTTATTATGGTTTCTCTATTGCTCTACCGACCACACCATGCCCACAGACTCCACAAGGGCATTTCTTTCCTTATCAAGTCACAATTTTGAAGATGTACAGAGACAAGCTTGACCTTCTTGCTTTCGCATGAGACAGACGACATAATTTAGAGAAATGCTGAAAAAACAACAACAACAACTGTTGTTTTGTGTCTAATAAGGTCACAGTTATCTCTACCGACGTCATTAACTGTAAAACAATCTCCAATCACGTTTTCGCTGGATGGCACTCTCATAGACATTATTTGCTTCAACACAGCGGGCCAAAGCTACAACTTCTCTGAATTAATACAACAAAAAAGAAAAGAAAAGAAAAAAGGAGAACAAAACACAAGAAAAGAAGAGAGGCAAAAGAAGGGAAAAAAGACAAAAGAAAAGAAGAAGGAAATATGGTTCCAACTTAGTTCCAGTTAAACTTTTCGTTTTTAACGTACCAGATGCCGCTGTCAGGTACAGGTGGTTGCGTTTGTATCACTGGTACAGCTTCCACATCTGACCTATCCCTTTACAGGTTCTGTGTGTCTGCGCGTCTGTGTCTATCTGTTCAACACTCAATGACCTTTCTGATTTGGAATTCACTTCTTTTTAAAAGCAGAACTGTCTCAACTGCCCGCCCTATCGCTTTCACACGTCGGAGAGTTGAGATAAGTTAGGCTGAGAGCAGAAAAACTTTGCTTTTTCAGCCTCTCGGCCGAGCGATGATAGGCGAAGGTCATAAAATGAAGAGCTAATCTGATTGCCTGCCAGTAAAGGAGATTGAAGTTGAAGGGAAAAGAGGCAAAGAAATGAGAAGAATTTTGCTTTCCAATTGAGTCTAAAGAAACAGAGTTTTATATGAATGTTAATGTCGGTGAAAGAGAGATTACGTATTTTGGCGTTTTGCTATTTCATGGGATTGCCAATTAATTAAAAGCTGGGTGGCTGGTGATGCAGTTGATTGCCGACGTAAGAAACAATCGGAAGCCTAAGGTTTGAATCCCAAAACGTTCTGTTTTTTTTCTTTCACTACTTGGAAAATTTCCTCTCTGTCTGGAATTCTCAATGGGGGAGGGGAAGGGGTTGGGTAAGTGTCCAAGCTTCTAATTTACTCCCTACTCAAAAGGTATCGAATAAGCGCCCCACCTCCCCCCTCTTATTAATGTTCAGATTTTTTTTTCGCACTCCCTCGTTTATAATTTTCTAGCTTGCCACGACCGACGATCATGTGATGTGAAACATTGCATCTAGAATCTAGATATTTGAAGAAACTTCTTTCTTTTTTGTATAGGCAAATTACCCTCAATATGAGTACCGGTACCGGATTGGCTACCTCAATTTTCGGTGCATTTTAAAAACTTTTGTACATTGGTTTATAGTTTTTAATGAAACTGGTTTGTTCCTAAATCGGAAAAGTTGTCTCAGTAAACTTACTAGAATCATTAAAATTTCATGATCTCTTTTTATTTTATTCACTGAAGGAAAAATAGGACACATTTGTTCCTACAAGTACATTGGTTTTGAGGTTGAATGTGCCACCCTCCACTTCTATTCCAACCCCCCTCCCCCTTTTAAAAAAAAATTCCATACCTTAAAGTATGTGTCTATCTGCAAGTTAATATCTAATAAATAAATAAATAAATAAATAAATAAATAAATAAATAAATAAATAAATACATAAATGGAAATATCGACCAAAGTCGAATGATATGTTGTGTTTGGTTTTGCTTCTACTAGCATTCCACGCAAGAGAAAAAAGTATTTCCATCTTTTTGTTGCGATACGTAATACATAGATCACCCAGGCTAGTCCTGGGATGCGGCTCGAAGCAATCCAAGATGAGACACAAACACACATTGAGTCTGTATGCTCACAGGAAAACCATTTACCTCGAACCGTATAAACTAAATCTAAAAATTGAAATTATGTACCCGCACACGTATACATGTGTGACATCTACTAAGTCATGTGTGTATAAGTCTCCGTCTTTGTATGTGTGTATATGTGTGTGTATGTGTGTGTGTGTGTATGTCTGTGTGTATATGAAACTGTCGATGTGTGTGTCTCTATGTCTGTGTGTGCGTGTGTGTGTGTGTGTGTGTGTGTGTGTTGTGGGTGCAGTGAGTGTATGTGAATGTGGATGTGTGTGTGTGTGTGTGTGTGTGTGTGTGTGTGTGTGTGTATGTGTGTGTGTGTGTGTGAATGTGGATGTGTGTGTGTGTTTATGTGTGTGTGTGTGTGTGTGTGTGTGTGTGTGTGTGTGTGTTGTGGGTGCAGTGAGTGTATGTGAATGTGGATGTGTGTGTGTGTGTGTGTGTGTGTGGGTGTGTGTGTGTGTGTGAGTGTGTGTGTGCGTGTGTGTGTGCGTGAATGCGTGTGTATGTTTATGTGTGTGCGTGTATGTGCGTGCGAATGAGCATCGGTATACATATCTGTGATAGCTGTGTACGCACGGACCTCCTATGATTATGTTGTAGTACTTTGGTGAGTGTAGGTCTTACCAGTGAGTTAAAGACTCGAGCAGACAAAGATAATAATCATTATAGTCCTCGAGGGAGTGAGTGAGAGAGGGTTAAAAAAAGTATATTATTAGTGATAAGAGATTTATAATAAAGATTGATGAAAGAGATGAATAAAGAAAGAGAAACACACACTCAGACACACTCACACACACGTATATATACACATACATAGAGAGAGATAGATAGATAGAGAGAGATAGAGAGAGATAGAGAGAGATAGAGAGATAGAGAGAAAGAGAGAGAGATAGACAGAGTGAAATAATAAAAAAAGAATGTGAAGTACATAGAGAGGAATGAAAATAGAATGCAGTAGCCATAGCTTAGTAGTGGTTGTGGCAGCAGCAGCAGCAGCAGCAGCAGCAGCAGCAGCAGCAGCAGCAGCAGCAGCAGCAGCAGCAGCAGCAGCAGCAGTAGTAGTAGTAGTAGTAGAAGTAGTAGTAGTAGTAGTTGCAGCAGCAGCAACTGCAGCAACAGCAACTGCAGCAACAGCAACAGCAACAGCAGCAGTAGTTATAACAACAGCAGCAGCAGCAGCAGCAGCAACAGTAGTAGTAGTAGTAGTAGTGTTAGTAGTAGTTGTAATAGTAGTAGTAGTAGTAGTAGTAGTAGTCCATCGTCATCATCATCATCATCGTTCTCATTATCATCTCCCCAGCTTTGCCTCTGGCAGTGCAGGATTGGGCGTGGCGGAGAACTGGGACGCGGTGCTCGGGGAGTACAACAGACGCGTCAACGAAGGCCACGAACAGAGGATCCAGGTGGACGCCATTTTTGTGTCGCCGAGTTATTCACGTAGGTGGTTTCAGGCTGGGTTTGGTATATTTTAATCATATATATACACACACACATATATATATATATATATATATATATATATATATATATATATATATACATATATAATATATATATATATAATTATATATATATATATATATATATATATATATATATATATACAATCGTGTGTATATAATATCTTATTACAACGACTATATCATCATCATCATCATCATCATCATCATCATCATCATCATCATCATCATCATCATCATCATCATCATCATCATCCTCATAAAGTAGAGTGAATCTCTACACTTACTCTACAACCCTTTTTGAAAATGTGATCCCGGCTCGATGGACCCAGTAGAAATAATTCCAAAACGCATTTTGTAATTGTACACAAATCATACACACTGCTACAGGCAGTTATCATGTATTTCCTGATTCAAATGATACAAACTTTATGTTAAGTGTCTTAACCAATGACACATCGTCGTGGCGGGGTTAGAATTTGAACCAACAACCTTATGGTTGCGAGTCCCTTAAAGAACATAACCTCGCGTTTACTTTACCGGAACGAGAGGCCTTTAATAAGAGAGTCTAAAGAATAAAGGGTCTTGCCACATTTTACTAGAGATAGTTCTTTGTACGATGGCATGCGTCAGGGTAAGAGCTTAACACAGAATTTGAATGAAAATTACTGGAAAGCTTTAAATCAGAGTTACGACCCAAATTACACAAACTCAGTAGTGTATCATACGTAAGGCCAGTTTTCATTTTTTCTCGAAGAGACCTCAAAGTGACTAAAGTCCTTTACTTCTCTAGTCACGTCTCATTGCGATGATCATTATTATTCAAGAAACGTGTGCAGGAAGTTCTAAATATCATTTCGGACAAAGGTGTTCCTAAGATAAAAGGTGTTGAGACGAGAAAAGAACCTCGACAGTTGGGACAAAGACTTTCTCTTGTTTCGAATGTTATTACCTCATTTTTCCTGCTTTTAGAGAGGTTTTATTACTCAGCTACTCTGTGGCACAAAGTTAAACTCGTAGCGACTGCGTAGCTGTAGTCTCTGAGAACCATCAACGTCAGTCATAAATATTGTAAGGTAGGAATCCACGTCTACTAGGTACTGGCTTCAAAGATCATCGTAACTGTTCATTGGTGTCGTTATTACTACAGGAAACGCGCTTGTGCCGTGTTATGACTGACAGATAGATAGATAGATAGATAGATAGATAGATAGATAGATAGATAGATAGATAGATAGATAGATAGATAGAGAGAGAGAGAGAGAGAGAGAGGGAGGGGGAAGGAAAGACAGAGAGGGAGTAATATAGCATCGACCAGTGGCACTCTTAAAACGCAAGCAATCCTGTTATAACAACTGGGTCAACGAAGACACTTAATATTACTTTGTAACAGTCATATACCAGACGAACACATTGGGGCTGGCAGCTATTTATGAAATAGAACGTTGTCTAAGTCATCCTGAGCTGTGACGCAGACTACCCTGATTCGATAAACACCACCGCTGTATTCTTGAACATGAGTACTCATAGTTTAGCCGTTTTTATTGTTTTACGTAAATATGACCCAGTTCTAATTCAGACGGGCGTTACCTAATATTTAAATAGGAAATTTGTATCTCACTAGCAGATTTACATTGTAGAAAGAGATGGAACAGAAAGGGGTTTGACTAACAGAACAAGATTAAGAGTGTGGTATATATAATACACATGAATAATAAGTAAATAGCATTTGTATAGCGCAAATTCCCACTCAACCGCGATCTCTAGGCGTTTTACAGTATACATCATTTCCTCAGCAGATCTGATACCATTCTGATCAATCTTAACTCCATGGGAAGCATACAGTGCAAGCTGACATTTTGCTAGCGCCAGAATACTACCATAATGACAAGATATTTACTACTCTCTATGGCCGGGTCCTTATTCACACCTGGGTTAGGTGAGGACAATGTATGTAAATCGCCTTTACCAAGGACACAACATAATGCGTGAAACCTCGAAAACCGAAAACCCCAAACTTCATGTTTAAGAATCTTGTAGTTCACCAACGCCACTATTCTACCGTATTCGGCCCCCACCCAGGTATGTTGATTCCTCCTGGCACCCAGAGGTCAAAGAGTGTTTTAATTCTTCGAGGGGGAAGCTATTTTACCGAATATCCCCGTCTTTCTGTTGGGATAAACGTCGCTGCAGTTGGCCCTGACACCCAGGGTCAGAACAGCCATACCACTGTATGGTCTAAACTGTGTCGAAGGGCCAGCAAGACAATAACTAGAGGTTACCATCAATCAGCATTCAAACATATACACACATAATGTTTCAAATTTGACAGCACTTCTATTTAACAGGCAAAGGGTCTTAGGAAAAGCAACAAAAGAGTGTTTAATGATGAAAGGCATTGTTATCCCCACCCAGGGAAAGTGATCTCGTCTTGAGACATCTTCTGGTTTTCGTTAGCGTTCTAAAAACACCGGGAAGAAATTATTTTTCCTCGCTCTAATACTTTTCATATTTATGTATTCCTAATACATTCTCTTGTCCAAGCTCACTTTTATCAGCAACCCCCCCCCCA
>NW_004797339.1:653351-654942 GCF_000002075.1 Aplysia californica | reverse complement strand
ACACACACACACACACACACACACACACACAACGTACAACCTTTTTAATTTGAAAATACGAAAATCCGTAAAGCAGTAGGAGGAAGGCATACTTTTGACTTAGCTCTGAAGAAAAAGATACTGGAGGAAATCAGAACATACATACGCCAATAAGATTCTAAGAACGCCTGTCAAATCTTGGACAAAAGCCGTCCCTTGAATCTCTCTTTTACACATTTTCTCTAACATATTCTCCCCTGGTAGTAATTAAACGGACAAAGTCAGCTCCAAATACGGGGTCCTCCGCACAGATACGTCAGGTACGTGATTGACTGGACGGAGACTGTTTTGGGAAGGTATTGATTTGCCGCCTTGCAGTGTCTTAGCTATCATGGTGGGTGGTTTCAGGGCGCCACTGTAGAGTCTCTCTTTTTTTTTATTCCCCTCTGTCAATTCTCTGCATCTATCTCATTTCCCTACTGTTATCGTATTTATGTGCTACCTTTTCCCGAATCACAAACGCAAAGTTAGACTACGGAATCATACTCTAAATACACCACGTTTCTTGTAAGCTCTAGGACGAATAGGTCATTTGAAAAGATTTCCATGATTTCCTCGACATTTCTATGAATACCTCAGAGTACCAGAATAACAGTATCCATCTTCATTCCACAGGAAGTTAAAGTCTAGTAACCCTGAAGACTGACATTACTTTTCTAATCCTCGCATTGGGCGGAGAATCAGTGACTATTATCAGAGCAGCTGGAATCTCGAGGCATAACTGATTCCATACAATCGCCCCATGCAAGTAGTATCTCTCTCTCGGAGACCCCTTCATCAAATATTTACGTGTCTTCAGTTCTTGACTGGGGGATGAGGAGGCTTTGGTTCACTAGACTTCCCCCGGTATGACTCTCTCATAATGGGCCCAAGGGATCCATTGCAGTTCATACCAGAGAGTGACGCTGTAGTGGGAGCACAGGTTGAAAACAGAAAGAAAAAAAATCCAAGTCGGAGATTTTACGGACCATTGACCTCGACCGAGTGTTTCTGAGAGACGTCCCTCCGCGCTCCATATCTATATTCTCCTTATAACTTGCACTCATTTTGTGCTGGCTCAGTGGTCAATAAGCTCTTATTTAAAGTCTCTGCTTCGTTATGTTTTTGCTGCTGATCCTGTTGCCTTTTGTGGTTTTCCCCTGTTGCAAGTTACCTTATTGTAACAATTGTCCTCACTATTTTTTTCATTTCAGCAAAGTGTCTTCAGGCGTTACAGCAGTTTAAGGCGCTTTTATTCGACCTAATGTATCACAATCTAGCCTACCACTTTCAGAAAACAGTTATTTACAAAAATATTTGCTCTAAGTTATTATCACTCGTATCTCTTCTACATATTTATGCATGCGCCAGTTTTTCTCTTAAAATTCACCTAAACAATTTGTTATTGCAAGACCCATGTTAGCTATGCGTGAGAGTGTTACTTGCTCCTTTTTTCTGAAATTAATTCCTTACTGGTCTTACGTGTCAAATCCCTGAAAGTTTTCTTTTGTTCCATCTTAACTAAAAGCTCACACCATAGCTTCACTGGTCAATGTTCAACTACACACACACA
>NW_004797339.1:651873-652979 GCF_000002075.1 Aplysia californica | reverse complement strand
AACGCGTCATCATCATCATCATCATCATCATCATCATCATCATCATCATCATCATCATCATCATCATCATCATCATCATCATTATAACCAGCAGCAGCAACATAGCATTAAGAACTACAACAACAGCAACAACAACAACAACAACGACAACAACAACAAGCATACAAGAACACTATCAGCACTTGCACTGCAGCATTCCCTACACACGCCATGCTATTGCAAGGAAAATCTACCATCAAACAATTCCCATAAAAAGGAAACAACATAATCGGAAAACAGCTTCAGATATTTCATCGTCCCTTGCTCCTATTGCGACAGTAATTTCCGTTGAAAACAGCCACTTAATCCCTAGTCAGCTTCATCGGTTAAGACCCAGATATTGAAGTGAAGTGAGCTGAATTTCGAGGGGTCTTTTGAGTCTGAGGAGCGTGAAGGCATTAGCTCCAAAATAACAACTCATTTTGGTAAATGAAAAACGGTCAGAGAGCTTTTCGCTCGTACATAAAGGAGAGATTTATAGATTGATTACGTTTTGAAATACACGTTATTTTTTATTTTCATCTTAAATCAACACTTTCAAAGAACAGAGGCCTACTTTATATCCTCAAGAATGCTGTTTATCAATGTTTTCACAAACCCACTGACACAGTCAGAACAAAAAGAAATAATCCAACCAAATGAGTCTTTGAATAGAATGTTGATTTTGATAGTTTTCATGACCACACCTACTAATTAGTCGGCAAACGGTATTTATCGTGAGTAATCCACAGTATGAAGGTCGCCCTATAAACGTGTCATAAACCTGTCTTCATAGACGTTGTCTCTCACGTGGTCAGTCAGAGAGAAGCCGTTTATGTAAAAGTCATGCCATCACGTGATCAAGAGCTTGAGTAACTCAATTTCGCTCCAGAGCATGACAGTGGGACCAAGAGGAAAGTATACTCAGGATGACGTTAGGTAATGTGAACGGAGGAAGTACTGACAGATAAATTATGTAGATAAAATAATTAGAAAATAGACCTTCACAAAAAAAACCCTAAATACACCCCCCGCGAAGAAGAAGAAGAAGAAGAAGAAGAAGAAGAAGAAGAAGAAGAAGAAGAAGA
>NW_004797339.1:648349-649795 GCF_000002075.1 Aplysia californica | reverse complement strand
TATCTATCTATCTATCTATCTATCTATCTATCTATCTATCTATCAATCTATCTATCTATCTATTCACCTGAAGTTTCGAAATGAGTCATTTCTGAATCATTTTATAGTATAAGACGGCTCTTACTGCTTAGGTAAACACTTTTGGGATTACACCCATTGATAAGGTGACAAGGTGACTTAGAATATGTCGTTTTGGTTAACAGACACGATATACATTGCGTCAGACAATTAGGCTGGCGTTGTGCCATTTGCCTTTATGACATTCATGGACTACACCCCCCCCCCCAACCACACACCTTTCATTGTACCTAAACCCGCGGTATTCATGCTCTTTTGCCGATACCCCAGGTGTCTAGAGACACAACAGATAATAATAACACACGTTTCTTTTGTCAGTTTAAAGATGTTATGTACACACGTCGGCACGTCGAAAGGAAGCTTGCTAGAAATATCAATAGTTAATTAAAGATCTTGTCTGCAGTTGTGAATCCCCCCCCCCTCACCACACCGTTTCCCTAACAACTTCACAACACCTACCTTGGAGGGTCTGTTGATTCCAAGCTACCCGGAGGGGTTCTGTTGAGGAGGGGGGGGGGCAGGGTGGAGAGTGGAGGGGGATACTGGGAAGACAGGGGAGTAAATATACTTCTAGTCTGTTGGGCGCACTTTTTTAAATGCCAGATCTAGAAACAAGCTACGGTGATCATAGTGCACCTCTATTTCTCTGTTCAGAAGCTTTAAAAAAGTCGCCAGCCCTTCTCCCGTCACTGATCTGTTTTCATTCTCTAAGCAAGGCTTTCTTGGTCCTCCTTCGTGTTTGGGTCACAATGTAATAACAAAAAATGCAGTCAAAATTGTCTTAGAAGGCCACCCATTGTCGGGGAGAAAAGTGGTGGACTGAGACAGGTGGATGTCTCGCACAGTGTCTTTATAATGTAAAATATACGCAAAGGAAGAAATAAAAAAAATTGCCCTTTGTACAGGTGATTGTCTCAGACAAGTGGGTGTCTTATACAGTGCCATTATAATGTTAAATACGGCCGAAACGACTCATCCTGACACATTTGGTGGATAGATAGATAGATAGATAGATAGATAGATAGATAGATAGATAGATAGATAGATAGATAGATAGATAGATAGATAGGAGACCTTTGGAAATGGCCCTTTGTGTGGGTGGTTGACTTATGCAAGTGACTGTATTTTCTGTTCCCCAGTGTCGCCCAAACTGACAGGTGACATTGCGCTGCTCAAGCTTGCGACGCCCGTCAACATCACCGACTCTGTGCGGCCAATTGGAATAGACACTCTGAGAGAAATACCTGCAGGGACTTCTTGCAAGGCCGCCGGGTGGGGGCAGCACGCTCCAGGTATGCGTGTATACAGGAGTGAAGGCACGTGTGTGTGAGTGTGTGTGTGTGTGTGTGTGTGTGTGTGTGTGTGTGT
>NW_004797339.1:623862-647866 GCF_000002075.1 Aplysia californica | reverse complement strand
ATCTATCTATCTATCTATCTATCTATCTATTTATCTATCTATCTATCTATCTATCTATTGATATGTCTCTCTCTATTAATCTATATTATATATCTCTCCGTGTACCTCTCGCTCTCTCTCTCTCTTCCCCTCTCCTTTTCTGCCCCTCTCTCTCCTTCTCTGCCCCCCCCCTCTCTGTCTCTTCTATCCCGCCTTATTTTCCTACCTGCCTCCCTCAATCTCACTCATTACCTCTATATCTATTAATCTCCCCCTTTCCCCCTACCTCATGTATCTCTCTTTCTTTCTGTCCCTCTATCTTCCGCTCTCTTTTACTCCCTCCCACCCTTTTCCATCTTTCTGTCTCTCCCCCCCCCTCCTCCCTTTCCCATCTCTCTCTCCTCCCGCTACCCTCCCCTTTTACATCCCTGCCCTTCCCACCTCAGACGACTACGGACAGCCCCAGTACGGCAACGGTACCATCGTGCCTCATGTCATCGACGTCAAGCGTGTATCCACGGCCGACTGTCGGAGAGCCTACGCCAAGTTCTGGCCCCTCATTGACCAGCGCGTCATGTGCTTCAACTCCAACACCAGGAGTGATACCTGCAAGGTTTGTCATTGGAATGACGCATAACACTGTTCTATCTAGAGACAACAACAACAATGCAACAATGCAACCATAACAATGATAATTTAGTTTTAGTAAGGTTTTACGGTGATAATAAAGACAATAGCAACAACAATATAGACAACAACAAAAACAGCAACAACTGCAACAAGAACAGCAGCAGCAGCAGCCGAAGCAGAAGCAGCAGCAACAACAAGATCAACAATGACAACAACTGCAAAAGTATAATGTTTATACAAATATAGGCGTATTGTTATGACACGACGAGAACTTTTGGAACGTTGCGACCGTCCACACAACTAACTCTTAAAAGAAGACCTGGACTACCAAGCAAGAGTCGAAAGGGAGGAAGAGTTAGGCCCCTCACACACTTGGTACATTTCCACTCATCAAACAGCTGCGAGTATGCAACTGAGACAATCTTCACCCGTTCGCCTCTCTAAGCCGCTAAGTGACATCACTCTTTGCAGTCGAGCGACGAGTAGAAGTTTTATATTTCCTAGTGTGGGCGGAGCTTTTGTAGTCGTGACCCGCCTTTTTTGGCAAAATTTCGCCATCTGTTTACCTTTGAAAGCGCAGCAATCCTGTCGCTCAGAAAAACGCGCAAACATCAGAAAATAATAATGCTTCCGCCACGTTTTGTCGTTCATAAGTCTGGGACGAAACGAGGTAAATTATATATATAACACGCACGCACACACACATACACACACACACACACACACACACACACACGCACACACACACACACACACACACACACACACACACACACACATATATATATATATATATATATATATATATATTTATATATATATATAATATATATATTTATATATATATATATATATAATATATATATTCTAAAGTTGACAATGACCGAAGTGTCCTTTCTTTTCTGAAACTTAGTGTTTCCTTATCAAACAAAGAAAAGAAGGAAAAAAGAGAAATATCTGATTTACGTGACTTCTATTGGCTGGTTGGTCTGTGTGATTTTGTGGTGCTGATGCTTTTTTCTGGTTTATACGTTCTGAGCACTAGATCAGAATTTAATTGACCACGTAATCCATCTAGCAGACATCTTTTGATGTCAGTCATCTGTGTTCAGTTCAAAAAGTCCAACTGATGAAGTTGAGAAGCTGTCTTGGAGAAAATGATTTGGCCAGACGTTTTTACTTTTCTTTTTTTTTGGGTAAAAACAAACTCCTTTTTAAAAATTACTTAGTCACATTTTCAGAAAGGGGGAAAAAAGTAACAAACAAAAATAAACTTAGGAGTTCGAGTATGAAAAAGCATTATTTAAGCCTTACTGAAGTCCTGTAAGAATGTGATTATGTACATGTACTAAAAATAAGTGAAATTCTATTATAGTATGATTATGTAACGAGAGTATGATTTTGTATTATTATACCCTTACTGAAATCTTCAGAGGGTCTGATTATGGAGCTCACTGAATCGCACAGAGCGGACGCAGATAAAACTACTTGCCATTAAGGGGGTAGTTAAACGCTACTACTCTACGTAGTATAAAACATTAACAGGATTACTTCCCTTCCATAGGCTTCATCAAAACAGGTCATCAGCGACTTGTGTACTTACTTTGAGTAAAACACTATACGTAGGCTACGTCTTCTGAAGTGATTAGAACATCCTTTTGACAAAGTATTTTGTTCCATAATGGATTATTTGCTGCATATGTCTACCCTGGCTTACTACCTGGCTCTTGAACACAGTTTCAACTCCTCTACTCTGAGGATAAGCACACAGATAGTTGGTTTCAAATCATCGTCGGGAATGTCTACTTTAGTTTGGCTGGCAGCAGTCAAAGTAATTTATGAAAATATACACAAACTGACCCTTTAAACTCATTTACACACCCACATGTAGGCCTCCACGGACACAGGTTAAAGTCACAAACACCTTCCATGGTGCACTTACAACATCACTAAACCAAATACCAGGCGTTATCCGTCGTAGACCTAGTTATAGAGACTTTTAAAAAGAGGATACAATAGAAAAAAACATAAAGAATAGTGAGTTCTGAAGTTAGAACTCAGATTTCTTCTAAACTCGGAAACATTGACTTTAGCCCTTTTTCTTTTTCTTTTAATTTTATTTTGTCATCAATCCGTCCATTTCTCCGTCTCTTGCTCTCAGGGTGACTCCGGCGGCCCCCTCGTCTGTCGTGACGGCCAAGGCCAGTTGCAAGTGACGGGCATCGTGTCGGTGGGCATGGGGTGTGCCCTGGTCGATTTCCCCGGCATCTATACGAGGGTTGCCGAGTACAGACCTTGGATCTTGGAGACGATAGAGACGCACTCGAACTGGGGTATGGCTGGCGACGAAGGCGACGCTGGCAGACAGGCGGAGCAGGATGAGGCCGAGAATCAAGCACAAGGGACGGAGATCCCAGCCTAAGGGACGGGGCTTCAGAATAAAGGGACAAGGGTCTCAGGACCACGTCGCCGCTGAATAACTCAGCTCATTTTGTTGTGTTGGACACAGTTGAAATCTCTTTAAGCCTCGAATGAAGAAGCATAATAAAACTCAGTTCTTAACTACACATATTATCTAACAGCATAATGTAAACATTTTCCTTCCTGTGAATCAGATCGTAAAATTATCTAGATGCATATCCACCCAAAAGCAGTTTTGATTTTAAGTTGCAAGACGTATTATCTCTTTCTAGACCAGCCTTAAAAGTCATGCTACTGTTCTGTGATATTTTTCGACAATTATACTCACACAGAAAACACAGATTCGGTGTAACTTAACTGCATTTTGGTAAACTAATTTTACCTCATTTTATGTACATACCTTAGAGCAGTGTTCGTCTTAAGTATTGCTCCCTGCAATAGTAATAGGCTAATACATACATAGTCTAGTTTTGTGCAATCACGCAATATTTCCAATTTCACCTTTATTTTGTTCTGTTGGAATGCAAAAGGACTGATCTTTGTGTTGAAAATAGTGACTGTAATAAGGCAACTAAAAACAATAAAACAAAAGCAAAACAATTGACCCTTTTAAATGATGATTGTTGTGACGATGATAGAGTTATTGATGATGATGATGATGATAATTTTGATGATGATAATGATGATGATGATGATGTGGATGATGTTGATGATGATGATGATGATAATGATTATGATGATGATGATGATGATGATGATGATGATGATGATGATGATGATGATGATGATGATGATGATGATGATGATGACCTTTGTCCTGTTTAACCTAACTTTTTGAAGAATTTCATTTTTTTAATCATCAGCTTAATACGCCATCAATTGAGTTACTTTTAAAAAAACTCAGACAAAAACCCAAAACACCCCCCCCCCCCCCCGACCCCCAAGAAAAACCAAACCTATGGGGAAACGCTA
Organism: Aplysia californica; assembly: GCF_000002075.1. Classification (NCBI taxonomy): domain Eukaryota; kingdom Metazoa; phylum Mollusca; class Gastropoda; order Aplysiida; family Aplysiidae; genus Aplysia; species Aplysia californica. Next base: position 643,864 of record NW_004797339.1, on the reverse strand, counting down.
TCCAATCGCTTCTGAGAGCATTACGTCGCAAACTGTAGTGACTACATTTTCACATCATTATCAACTGTAGCCTACTGACTAAGCTGCTGGACTCCGAAATGTAAAGTCACGAGTAAGAATTCTGGTAAGGAGCAGACTTTGTGGCTTTGCCTGAAGACACTTTACATGGGTTTTCCCTCACTCTTCCAGGTTTGGTGTAGGTCCCCAGCTAAGACAGTGAAATATCGTGTCTCTGTGATTAGCCTTTGAGTGTAAAATACAGCTTTCTTACGAGTTGGGTGAGGCACTTTAATGATCATGTTTACCTATTATTCTGTGTTGTGTCCTTTACCATAATAGTTAGACCTAGACTCTTGGCTGTCGCACACATAAGAATATAAGTTCGAATTTTAAGTGGGGAGTTTAATCGTATATTCACATCAGTCTGTTGGGGTGTTGTAACCCCCACTCAGCTAAAGTCGACGCAACCTGCCTCTCAGAGTCTCAAGATTGTGTTAATGGGGGGATAAAACACTTACAACACAATGCTATTCATAACACATCAGCTCTTCAAAACTGAGTATGGAATTCAGAAATGTATTCATCGAAGTCTGTTTGCCCAGTACGTAACCCCAGCTGTCTTATTACTTTGGTCATGTAACAAAGTTGGAGAAAAGCATTCAATTCAGTCAGCCTTATGGAGAAGTCCAAAAAAAAGAACCCCGAACTGAAAGTGAATAATCTAGGAAGGAGGAGGAAAAAACAAAGGAACCTAATACGTCAAGGATTCAAATTTTGCTCGCCCCATCGGGCCATTTCATATATTTCAGGAGGCAGGCTGTTTCAACTGTCCTGTGTGGAACACGAATATCTCAGCAGAAAACCCCCCGGAGATTTCTACTCCCAGCAAACGAACTTATTTCTTTTGCCAGCAAAAGTAAAGGGCACACAAAACAATCACACAGGCCAGTAAACCTCCAGAAAAGTGCTGAAGGAAGTAAGTTCAACTCAGTCGTTATTGATATGGGCATAGGTTTCTCCAGACAAGAATGATTTGATGGTAGATTACATTACATCGACACACATTCTTCACCGTTACGGAGTCAAATTCACCTATGGCCGATGAGTCAGCTCTGACGGCCCGACTAAAATGCTGCACGCGACATTCTATCCGATTTGTCTTTTGTCAGGAGGAGTCGTTTCGTTTATGTGGACACACTCAAATGAGGTTATCATAGATCGTTAACACCCATTGAAAGATCGTAAATTAAGTAGATAGTTCACTCTTTTCTTTGAGCCAATTAAGAAAAAGTGTCCTCAAAATCCGGGGCGCCCTCTTCGAAAAAGTGCGGACTTTGCAAACAGAGTTACCCTTCTTGTGTGAAAAACAATAAAAGCGAAATTAATAAGCTGTGCTATTCCTATTCTTCTTCAGGAGAAACGAAAGAGAGCTTCAAAACAAAGACTACAGCGCCATCTGAACCAATGTGCAGACTTCCGCGGACACTTTTTTGGCCGAGTGAACTATCTTGTTATGTAGGATCTTTGACCCAGTGCACTCTGCTGATCGAATTCAGTCGAACTGAGTCAAGGCCAGCCAGATTTTCCTCCATGAAGGGACAAAAGCTACCGTCGTGGCGCAATTCGACCGAATTTGACCAAATTCGATTGTGACTTTCAAAAACAAACGTGTACAGTGTGCGCGCGAAATGCGGTCATGGATATAGTTGATTTAGAGAAGCTGATACTGATAGATCGAAAAAAAGGTATCGACATTTAACATAGTTGTGGGATTCACCAACCCCTAAACTGTATGCAGCAGTCGGCCCTTGAATCCGTTATAGAAGGAATAGGTTGTATTGTGAGTGGTATATTTTGTGTTCAGTAACAGTGTGCGCTGGGTTTAACACAACAAGTGAGGGGTTACATCGAAGTGTGCACTGAGGTCGACATTAATCAACCCCTGTGTCCACCAAACCAGAAACCACTCGCCTAAAAGTCGTTCATATCTCAGGGAGTCGGCAGTTGAAACGGAGTACTAGTTTTTAACCTAGTGGTCGGTGAGAATTCTACATGGATAGGTCTACTAATATGTGTCAAAGCGGCTAAAGTGGGAGAAAACCCATCTATGCTTCGGTTAGTCAGCTTTCTACCACGGTGTTCTCTGCTACGATGTTCACTCAGTGGAAAGTTCAGTAATGTTTTTTATCATATAGTATATTACAAAACTGAATATGATCTTGCACTGCAATTTCCGAAAACTTTAAAAGCGAATTTCACAAAGAAAGGAAGGAAACACTCATTTAATAAAACAGTCTTGAATTTTTATTTAGAAGGGATTTTGAGAATAACTATGATGATGAAAACACAAGACAGAAGAATCAAGCAAGGTTTACTGTTTTGACACTTAATCATTTCCTACTCTACATGGTAGATATTTTGACACTTAATCATTTCCTACTCTACTCTATTTGTAACATAAAGATATCATTAGGGACAAAAATAGTTCCCATAACCAGAAATGAATAAACAAATAGTCCAACTGTAACAAAAGCAAGCAAACCGGTAGCCTGACTGTGAATGAAACAAATGACAAATAAAACCAATTGCCACAGTAGATGTATCAATTATTACCATGCACAATTTTAATGAAGTTAAAACCTGACAAACTTTAGTGAAAACATGATGGCATATTTATGTATGTCTCGTTGAGGCATATTTACATGTATTTAAACACCGCAGCAAACTTCCGTATGAGTACACAAATAACATGGAAAACAAAATCGTACGAGAATAATTATTGTAAAATTTAGAGAAGTAAGCAGTGCAGAGGGAACACATTATAGTTTTTCACCGCAGTCTGTAAAGTTACCAACAAAGAAAGGTGGGCTGCTCTGACCCTGCCATTCCGGATCAGTCCGAACACAAACGCAGAGACAGATGATGAAGTATTATTTTTCTCCACTTGAAAATACGACTCACGTCTTCGTCCAAAATGAACAGTAAAACTGTCACACCTTAGATGCTGCTATATACAGCAAATAATTTTCGTTAGGCGCTCAAGTTCAGAATTATCATTGCTGACAAAGACCGTTGACGAGTAAGATGTCCCACAACATGAGTAAAAATGGTCCATGTGCAACACTTAAATACAAAAGTAGTTATAACCCTTTGACCCTGGGCACACGAGTGCCTAAAGGCTTTTTCTCTATGTTGTTCGACGTTTTGCGAAAGTTGGCGGCCATTCACAATGACGACCCCACGGATGAAGGGGTTAAGGGCAAATCATGATTTCATGTCTGTGAGATAGAGATCATGGCCAAAATTGAGAATAGGTATCCCTTTCTCATGAGGGAGAACAATAGTCTTTCAGAGTCAGAGGCATGGGTAATGTTTCAATTGTAACAAAATGAGTTATAATATAGTTGAGAGAAAAAAAATAAAGAACAGCTTAAAAAAAACTGCTTTTGTAGTTCGGATACTTTTTTAGCTTTTCGAAAAGTCTGAGCTGTTTTAGGTTGAAAAAAATGTTTGTATTATTTCCTAGTAACGACTCTTTCATTTTTCACGTTGGATTTGATGGGGCTGATGAAAAGAAAGGGAGAAAGAATATACGTTGCCATTGTGACAATAACTTTAAAAAAGAAAACAATTCAAATACAAATAAGGTGAATCAGTTCAGAGGAAACTTCTTCTACGGAGAAAGAACCAAAACAGTTAATAACGCTGCAAAGCCAAAGAATGTTCAAATTGAACATTAGTCGAAAAGACCTGACAATTCGCAAAACACATGAACATATAAAAACAACAAAGTACAAACTTAAGTCCTGGCATGACAGATAAAAAAAAGAAAGCAAAAGATTGATTAAGCGACAAATAGTAAAACGTGGACCTACTCAAGAATCGTAACAATAATCTCTACAAATGAAAAGGTGATAGAAATTTTATTGCACAACTTTACTAGTGAATAGCATTTGTATAGCACATATCCCCTTTCAACGGCAAGATCTATGCGCTTTACAATCTACATTATTACCCAGGCAGACCCTACAATGTGCTCGGCTTCCCAAAAAGTATACAGGGTAACCAGCGGATAAAGCGCTCAGACACTGACAAACTGATAACATCTTTCGATATCTATACCCTGGTACGGTGTTACCCATTTCCACCTGGGTGTAGTGAGAAAAATTCGCATTCGTATAAAGTGTCTTCCCCTAGGACACAACGTCGGGCTCCTGACGGAGATCGAACCCACGACCTTTCGGTTGCGAACCCAACAGCCTAACCACAAGACCATCAACGAAAAAAATAAACTTCAAAGCTTCTGGCCATATACAAAATAAGGAGATCAATTTAAATATTTTATATGTCTTCTTTCGACAACCTTAAGTGCAACACCCTGACAGCGGTAAACCAGCGAACGATGACAGCATACAGAAAATAAAGCAGATATCGACTTAATATAAAAAATGACAGAACAAAGTAGACTTGAGAGTCAACACTAGAACACGTCTTTACTCGTGTTGAAACAAATGACTAAATACGTTACGATACAATTCCCCGGGGTTACCACACAAAACAACCCCAAGAAATACGAGTTCTTAAAGACCAATAATTGGTGTATGATTGACACCTCTTCAAGTGTGCAATTTTAACATTCGCTAACCTGTTATCTATTCTAAATTGATATAATTATCCCATATTTCCAAAACAATCTATCCTCAATATCGTGACATCTCCAACAATTTCCCCAAAGACTATTACTCGAAGTGGAGGCAATTAACCTCTTTATTCAGAATTCTTTAAAGCTTTTCGTGTATATTTTTGGTGGTGATTTCGAAATAAGCTACCCATTTCATGGCTAGATTAGTTCAACAAAGACAAAAAAAAGACGCAACTTTAAGTACGTAAGTAATTATGTATGGCTTCTGAAAAATAAATGAAAGGTCGAAGACAATGTAGTCAGAGTATTACTTCAGACGTTTATGGTGAATACTCAAACACCAGTAATAGTTATTCTTTGTACAATGGGCATCAGTCCCTCCCTTTCTTTACCAATAAATCTACACCGTTATTGAAACTAGAAGACATAGACCTTTACCATCAATTTTTTAAAATCAAAATTATCGGCTTTTCAGCTAACTGTACGTAGTTTACACCCTTCAATCACAACCCTACTTACCTTGTATAAAGCTGGAGAGTTACGAGATGGCATTTCCTCGCCAATAAGAACGTCTCTTTAATAGTTTCTCATTCATCCGGTTCATGAAAGTTTTGACACTCTTCTCTAGGTGAGAAGAGACAGTTTCTATCGGTCTCCAGAGAGTTGTGTGTTGTATGGTACCTGTCTCCGTGTAGCCACTAACTTAAAATAAGAACATAGGGATTAAACTTGGACTTACTTCATTTTCTTTTATTCAGTATAAAAATTGCGTGACACGCACGGACAAAGATCAACTTCAAAGACAGAATCCAAGACAGGAAAAAGATAAGATGAGTAACCAGTCCCTCCCAAAAGTAGAACTGAAAGGTCTTCTCAGTGATGAAGATTTTGCCATCTTTCAGCACGTGAACGCATACGCTGGAGTCGCTTTCTCTGTCCTAGGTATAGGTTCCAACTTTCTGAATATCAAAACATTTGTTACGATGGGTGTCGACGATGCTGTCACAGTTTCGTTCCTCGGCCTGTCCATTTCTGATTTTTTCATATCCATCATCATGTTCTGCATCGGCATCTCGATGAGCTTCCATGCCATAGAGTTGTCCCTGGGAATACGCTACACCTACGACCCGTTAATGTTCGTCATGTTCTTCACTAACGCCGGAATAGCCCTGTACATGGTCACTATACTGACCACTCTTTACCTCGCCGTGGCGAGATGTATGTGTGTTGCGAAGCCGTTGCACTTCAAACACGTCTTTACTAAGTCTAGATCCATAGCAATTCTCATTGTGTTTTTCGTGTTTTGTGTTGGAATCTACTCACCAGTCTTTAACAGTCTTGGCATTTCTGTAACGTTTAACCCAGTGCTTAACCGCACGCGTTACACCATTTGGTATAATCAGGGCCAGGAAGAAGTCAAAGACATCATATACTTCATCACCCACGACGTCATCCCCTTCGGCACTCAGATTATCGTCATTGTATGCATCGTTGTCATGACCTGGAACCTTATTCAATCCTCCCGGTTCAGACAACAGACAACTAAAAGCCAAGCTGACGGAAAGGAGGCGGGAGACGCCAACAGCAGCAGCAGCAGCGTCAAACTGTCGGGTAAAGAACTGCAGGCTGTACAACAAGTCGTCCTTATCTCCGTTATTTTTGCCGTGTTCAACATGCCCATGATTCTCGTCGGTGTGTTCGGCATGACGGAGCCAGAGTTTGATGCTATCTGGGGCAAGCACAGGTACGCACGAATGTACTATGCTGGACATTTCATGCGACGCGTGTGCGAGCAAATCAATAGTGCTGTCAACATTTTCATCTACTACAGGTACAATACAAAATTTAGAAAGTTTTGTAAACTCTGTTGACTAAATAATATTAGCCCAGGAAGACAGGATTTTCAAACGGTTTGTGTGTTGCTGCGATTTGATAACCAAATCTCATTTACATTCTTCGTGAAATTTAAAAAATTGTAGGAAAATGATCACTATAACATTTTTCAAAACATGTGCAAAATGGTTTAGGTTTAAAGCCCCTTACACCACTGTCAAGTTAGTCAAGAGGCGAGACCTCCGAATCTCTCGTCCATTTCAGATAAGAACTGAATAAGAACTGAATCAAATGGTAAAATGCGTGCGTAGTGACTTATTCTGAGGACACAACGTAGGACCAAGCTGAAGCTGGACACAATTCCACGACTTCACGCCCGGCAACGTAACAACCATGCTATTAGAGGCGCCACAACCGTTGGCGTTTCCTCTGTCTTTATTAGCTTCATATTCTTGCTTTAAACATGGTGCTTTGGCTGTTGATGCGTACAGACGCTTGGAGCACTTGACGGTTGTCTTTGTTTTCTTCTTCTTGTTGTTGTTGTTGTTGTCGTTGTTGTTGTCGTTGTTGTTATAATTCTTTTGTACTGTTGTTTTTCCGATTGCATGGATCATATTATTCCTCTTGAAAAAATTACGCATGAAGTAGGACACTTGTCAAAGGTGTTAAAAAGAAGTTTGGATTCGAAATCTTCTATTTTTGTAGTAAGAGTGTGTTACACTCGTTTGCATTGCAACGTTGTTATACCTTGAGCACGTTATTAGTTCGTCCTACGAAGGGACGTTATCGCTTTTTTCCCACACGATAATACTATGTTTATGTCCCTTGTTAGCTTCGCATAAATTTCTGAGACCTGATTGACTTTAGTGGCGTGACTTTCAACACAGAGCTGAGAAAGAAACAGGGCTATAAACACATACACGTACGAGGGAAAGAGAAAAAAGACAAGAGAAAGCAAGAAAAAAAAAAAGAGAGACAGAAAAAAGGGAGTGAGCGAGTGTGCGAAAGAGAGAGGGGGCCAGAGAGAGAGAGAGAGAGAGAGAGAGAGAGAGAGAGAGAGAGAGAGAGAGAGAGAGAGAGAGAGAGAAAGAGCGAAAAAGAGGGAGAGAGAAAGAGAGAGAGATAGATCGAGAGAGAGAGAGAGAGACAAAGAGCCATCCAGATACTCACAGAGAGACAGAAAGAGAGAGAGAGAGAGAGAGAGAGAGAGAGAGAGAGAGAGAGAGAGAGAGAGAGAGAGAGAGAGAGAGAGAGAGAGAGTCATTTGGTTGGCTGCCTTCAAGATTTGGAATTTGGTTATCTAGAAGGGATGTCCGAAAAGCGACTTAACGTTAGACCAAGAATACAAAAATTTATACGGATGGGGATAAAATTTACACACTATGCAGCTACAGGATCCAACTGCTTCTGAAGGCAGCGTCTGTGTGAACAGGAACACCAGAGGAAGGTGCTGCTATGGACACTGTTGAGAAGGAAAGGCCACTTGCAATGACCTTCTGCCGTTGAAAGGTTTTTAAAAAAAATAATTTTTTTTTACAATTCGCTCTGCTCACTTGCATGGTACCAGGAACGGAGTAGAAAAGGTTTTCCCAAGCATAACCTACTTCGTCACACCCTATATAGTGCGATCAAAAATTTTTGGCACAACTTATCCTCAAATATCTTTTTAACGATTCATTGTCATCCATACTTTTCAAACCAGTTTTTACCAATTTGTTTTAACTTAATCATGTTTTTCCACAACCATTGAGGCTAGATTAAAAGACTTTTCTTCATTAATTTATATAAAATGCTACAAGTCTCCTTCTGACGGAAAATGGAATAGTTCACAGCACTTCTCGCTTCTCACACACATTTTGCATAATATTATAGCTTACGTAACAGGGAACCAATGGCACTTTTCTTTATAGGAGAGGTTTTATGGCACCTGAAACTGCATAAGGTCATATTATGAGCGCCAAGGGGTGGATGTCAACAGAGAAGTCCTTACAGGGAAGCGGGCTTACTGTACTCACCTCTCTAGCTTCAACAGAACAAAGTCTGTTTCGACTTTCAAGGCACCCCCGAAAAAGAGGGTCACAAGAGTGTGACAAACATACAAAAGAAGTAGAGGGAAATGACGATATTAAGGATTAGGAAAGAAAACGAAGCAGTTCCCTGTTGTAGTTCAGACACAGTTATGAGCAAGACATTGTTGAATCAGCCCATTTACAATTATACTGTGCATAAGAACGAGAAATGTCCCCCCTTTGGGAATGGCCAAACGACACTTCAGCCAGTGGCACCGCCCCGGGCACTTTTTAATGGCAGAACTGGATCTAGTTACAAGGAATTAATTTTATAGTGAACACTTTTTTGCACTAAAAGTTCTCAAATCATGCGTTCAGTAAAGATCATCTCACGATTAGAAAAAAAAGGACGGACTTGCTTTTAAAAGCGATATTGTTCCAGCCGTAAACCTTTAAAGATCAGTAGAAACCACCCCCTGGGACTTTTTATTAGTATTTATTGAGGAATTTTCTAAAGTAGAGCTAACAGGTGTTTACAAACATATTGATCTGTTAACACAAATTGATACAAGTAACTGAGCAAAAGCTGGTATGTTCGATAGTTGAGGAGATATTTGACAATTAGTTGCGCCACGAATTTTTGACCGCACTGTAGTAAGTTTACTACGTTTGGCGGGGTCCCATCCATGCTGCAGAAATCACCATCATCAAGTGCAACATTTGCGGCAGACATCAGCGTTCACGATTCGCTATTCATTCCGTTGCTTGGATGCTCTTAAAAAGATATATTACCCTTCTGATCTTTTCCCTTCTCCCATCTGTTTGGCCTTTCAAAGTAAGTGCTCTGAGTCTATCCCTGTATCATTTACCTTCAATTTTACCAGGGGAAGCTAGACGTCCAAGGGACTTATATTTAATCAAGTGTCCCTGAAACTACATAATTTGTTTCTTCCAAATTATTATTATTGGTGAGCGGCCCACGTGGGATTCTTCAAGTATTACCTCATTTGATTTCTTTTTTTTTCTCTCCAGAAATTCCCAATAGTTTAAGAAACTGTTGCTTTTCTGTTCCTTCTATTTTTATTTTTTCCTGTCTTTAGTGATTATCCAGCATTCACGGCTGTATAGAAAGGTTGACCACACATGTCATGGTCGAAATACAACGGAGAAAAACAACCTAGGCCGACGAATCTTGAGAAAGTCATGAGGAATTTCTATGTGGACTTTGAAGCCCTCGTGGCTATACGTTAGCTACGAGAGATACATTCGCCATTCCCAGGGACTTCAGTGCCGGAGTAGGCTCTAATTACCAGATGTGGAAGGGAGTGATTGGAAAAAAAGGAATAGAGTCCTCGAGAGCAACATCAATGGTCATCTTCTTAAGAAAATTATTGGTGCGAGCCTCGACGTTTTGTTACTATTGGGCGGGTAGAAAATCATGGTGCATATTACAAGCTGTGACTCGCACAAGTCGTAGATGCACCCACACAGTAAGCAATGGCATATTCGGGTGTTTTTTTTGACAGAGTCTACGGAAACAATTCACAAATAACCAAACAGTTGAAACTCAATTTGAGCATGAAATCCAAAGAATCAACACCGAACCATACCACGGGTTATTTACAATTTAAGATGCCTATTCAATTTTGCGTGGAGGAAAATGGTCAACATCTGGATTATAATATGATCTGAATAGCCACGGTATCCCGTGAGTTTATTTGATATATATTTTATCATAAATGTGTTCTTCAAATCACATAATATACTGACGAGCAAAAGAAAGTGGGCACCCTACGTTCCGTGCATTATTTCCGTTCTTTAATGTTGTAATGACGTATTGCCTATGGATTTTGAAAGGCTTGCCATTTTTTCAATAAGGGCAGAAAAAACCCCTAAGAAAAACCTTTTATTAGAAATTCATAACACCGATTCGAATGTTCAAAATCCCAGAATTAGTAACGGGTGTAACTTCCACCAACATTGATGACTACAGTACATCTCTGCCTAATTTATTGCACAAGTCGTTGGATAAATTGCTAGAGAATATAATTCCAAGCATTTGTTTATGATTGTTGCAGTTATGGGATTGTCGTTGGGGGTGGCCGAAGGCTGCGAATTTCCTTGTCCAATCACGTTTAAAGCTTGGAATAATACTGGGAACTGTGTTATAACACGTACGTCATTTTTGTTGTAAGAATCTCTGGGCAACAAAGGCTGGTGCGTTGTCCTGATGGACCACGAGATTGTTCCTGTGGCAAAAACGGCAGAAGGTGAGGATAGAGAACGTCATTGATGTATCTCTAAGCAGTCAGATTACCTTCAATAATGAATAAATCGAATTCATCAGTACTGGTTATGGATTTCTTTAACATAATGCTACGTTTGTCAGCTGTTGAACAGCACTGACACACTGAGATAAATAACGTTCATGACGTCTCCGGTAGGCTTTCTGCCTTCCATAGTGGCGATCCAAAAGAAATCTGGACTCTTCAGAAAACATCACTCTGTTCCACTGGTGTCTTTTTAGGAGACGAGTGCGTCGAGCTGGGTGTCGGCCAACGATTCCGTGGGCTTTCAAGCGTCGGCGAACAGTGAAGCAGCTGATTGGTCTAAGCCCAGGGCAATCTCTGGCAGTTTTAGAAGTTGTTTGAAACCGATCCTGCAAGTGTGGAACTCTGATCCGATTGTCTTCAAAAGTAGTGACACGAGGACGACCAGACCTTGGAGTGTCACTAACCGAACCACTTGGAAGTGTATCCTTAGCTTTTGGATCGTATCTCTCTTCACATTGAAAGCTCTAGCGACAGCAGAAACCGTCGCATTAGCTCTCAGCATGCCAAGAGCTTCAAGACGTTGCGCATCACTGAGACGAGGCATCGTATAAAACAAAATTGAAAAGAACAAACCCAAAAATTTTTGACGGCACACGTTGAAGTGTGTAACGAAGAAGGAATAAAAGTAAAGGCATTGTACACTTTCAAGAATAAACGAGAAAACATGTTTTTGGCCAAACATGCTGTGAACACTTTTTACAACAACAAAATAAACAAACGTTGTTCTGACTAACTTTCTAAAGTGACTCAAGCTCAGAAAGTCAATCGACAAGTCAAAATTCGCGAGACTACTCATACAGCACCGATTTGAAAACTGCCCACTTTCTTTTGCTCGCCAGTATATATCCAATATAGCTGATTGCAAAGTTTTGCGTTCCATTCAATTTTGGTTGAATTCATTTCTAAACTTGATAATTCTCTAACAGGTCCATTGATTTTATTTTTGTTCACAAATCTAATGTCCGCTTTGTTGAATTATATTTGTGTCATGTTTTGTTGAAATTGCTTCAAAGATGGCCGAGTTATTACCATTTAAACGAGTCTTTTTCTTTAGACACCCGGTACCTTAAGAGCATCCTTTCCAGACCTGTTAGTACATGTATCTACAATGAAGGCGACAAAGGCATCGTTAAAGGGGACCTAGCATGTGGGGGTTTAACGCAAAACCATGAGGGAGAGAAGGTCATTAATTAAGCTGACCCCCAAGTTGAAGGTGTACTGAGCAATTGTGCTTCCTAACTGCGAGACGTGGATGAGTTACGAGCCCTGTGCCAGAGAACAGCAGCGCCTCCACAAATTCTGCCGAGGAAGCTGCTCCGAATCACCAAGCAGGACAAAGCTTCTAATACAGAGGTTTTTGCTCTTGTGGAACTGCTAAGCACCTTCAACCCGCTTGGGAAACCCCAAGCCAGATGGACGTCCTACCTGGCAGACGTGAGTAGATAGCAAGAAAAAAAAAGCGTTTTAGGGACATCTCATAGTTTTGAGATCGACCAAAACTCCTGAGAAACTTAAGCGAAAGAACGTGAACACTATTTCCATCTTTCTGCTAGGACTATGTGTTCCTCTAAGTCCAAGTAGGCCCTTACAGGCAAATTTGAAGCAGCCCTCCTCCTAATTAATCTAAATGTGTCGATTGGGGCGTAATACATCAATAATTTCTTTTAAAATTACAACAGTTGAGAAATATATTAATATATAGGTCTAATGGAAAGCATAATGTGGATTCGGCAATACCTTTAAACTGTGCCTATGGATCTATACCAGTCAAATTCTCCATGCAATTAGTAATGTTGTTGTGTTGTAGAGTAATGTTCTTTCTCGGGTATCCAGGTCTCTTTAGGTAAGTTGGTATCCAGTCTTATGGAGCTAACACTTTACACCTCAGCTGCTCATGGGAACTGCACTAACGACTAATTTCGAAAAATAAAAAACTATAGCAATTTTCTGAACTGTCAGCCAGCTATCTTCACGAATGTGCTTGTCATCGTGCTGAATGTTTGTTTGTGACTTTGAAATTTGCCATCACCCTTCACTTGCTTGTCTTTCAGATTCGTCTGTCCCACACACCTGCTTTATTGTCACAGTATATGCAGCGACGAGTTTGTTGACATTTTTGTGTGGAATTCTTTCCTTTAGACAGGTCGTGTCTGTGTTGTAGCAGTCATGTGCTTCGCTGTCGCACACGGGAGACCAGTATCTCGATTTTAATTGCTGGGATGGTGTATCCCTCTCACCCTAGGTAGGTCCTGACAAGCCTACTTCCTTAAGGATTTAAATAGTGTCGATAGGGTGTAATAACACCTACATTAAGAAAAAATAATCTTTCCTTAAGCATGTAAATTAACGTAAACACTGTATGATCCCATGCTAACTTTGACCATTTCTTGACGAGGGGCTTTCAATAAGTCTTAAACTATGCAGGAACGTGTAGAGTGTGATTTCTATCATTCTAGAACGCCGCATGGGGAGTTTTCGAAAACAATTATGAGAACTTAAAACCACTTTGTATGCGTCGTACTTGAATGCCAAAAGATAGCACCAATTTCGATGGAAAAAATGTCGACAACGGACTTTTTAAAATATCGCTCAAAGTTCGAATTTGACAATCATTATTTTAGGACTATAATGCACAAATGAAGATCAAATTATGAAAACATAGCAACAACAAGTAGAAGATAACCACTTGTTCAAATCTTGTAACGTTTCATTTCTTTTTGCATTCATTCATATTTTAAGCAATAATTTACCTCTTTGAAAGCACTATGTACAGTTTTGTGCTATTGAAAATTGCATATCACATACTTTAGCCTTGATTTGTCATAATCACCTAATCATTTCCCATTTAAACTTGCTACATTCACGTATTAAAGGGAAGTAATATAGTGGTAGTGGTAGTGGTAGTAGTAGCAGTAACAATAGAAATGGCAGTAGTAGTTGTAGTAGTAATGGTAGTAATAGTAGTAGTGTTAGCTGCAGCAGAAGCAGCAGCAGCAGCAGCAACAGTAGTAGTAGTAGTAGTAGTAGTAGTAGTAGTAGTAGTAGTAGTAGTAGTAGTAGTAGTAGTAGTAGTAGTAGTAGTAGTAGTAGTAGTAGTAGTAGTTGTAGTTGTAGTAGTAGTAGTAGTAGTAGTAGCAGTTGTTGTAGTAGTAGTAGTTGTAGTAGTAGTAGTAGTAGTAGTTGTAGTAGTTGTAGTAGTAGTAGTAGTAGTAGTAGTAGTAGTAGTAGTAGTAGTAGTAGTAGTAGTAGTAGTAGTAGTAGTAGTAGTAGTAGTAGTAGTAGTAACATAGAGATTGTTTGAGACATATACGGGGAAACGGAGAGAGAGAGAGAGAGAGAGAGAGAGAGAGAGAGAGAGAGAGAGAGAGAGAGAGAGAGAGAGAGAGAGAGAGAGAGAGAGAGAGAGAGAGAGAGAGAGAGTACTGCTAATAGTAAGGGGGAACGTGGCATACCTTTATGCCAGTTCAGTTGTCAAACAAAATGTAGAAAAAACGCAGATATACTCGTAGAATTATAGAATTATTATATCAAGTTTCCACTTCTGACACAACAGAAAACTGTTTTCCATGTCTAATAAGGAGCAAGAACGTTCACCAGAAATGCAGTAACTATAAATTAAATATCGACACAACTTTCAGTGGGCTAAAGTTTTGCCGCTGCTTAAAAACTTAACTTTCTGGTTAACGTTTGGGTTCGAACCAGAGCCAGGTCTTGGATTACTCAGTCGTATTCATGAATCGTTTTCTATTTTTCGTCCTTGCTTGTTTCACTGACGAGATATCAAGAGCTCTGCTGTCTAAATGATCTATACGGAGACTGTGTCAAGTGGAACACAGAGATTGACAAAAGAGGAAAAAAATAAAACAAAATCACTTGAGTTGTGAGTGTTCTTTAATAATACAGAACAAATTATGATTATGGAACCACTGTCCGGAAAACGGAGCTATGCACACTATGTACAAATTCAGTTGTAGAAAAGGATGATTATTATTATCTAAAAAAAAGGGCATTGTGCTTCAACCTAGCTTATGAAAGAGAAGTAAAAAGTGTCTTACATAAACACATCCCTCCCCTCTCAGTCTCTCTTGCAAAATCGATAATGCTGTGGTATTTGTATACACAGCAAAACCACACTAGAAAAAATCCCCAAAGTCCTGACCCCTGAAACTTTAATCACACTTATAAAGAATAATAACTTTATGAAAAGTACAACCAAATAAAGGGATCGTATACTCATAGCTGTTACGTTTCATTCTCTGTCACCAACGAGGATGGAACAAAAAGAAGAAAAGAGAAGAAGTAGAAATAATCACTGAGTTTTCACACGGCTGTTGGTCCCAGACACCTGGAAACTGGCCTGGATCCTTTGCATCTGGCACAGGGGGCCACTGTTTAAAGGAGACCGAGTTTTAACAGACCTATGCCATGTTCTATTACACGTCATTGTAGCCTCACGTGTCGGGACCACTATAGTGTACTTTGACGCCCTTTTCTTAGGCATAGCTGTGAGTATTTCCCTCAGAACATCAGTATTAATACAAGCATGCTAAAAGGCCAAAGTGCATTTCATAAAACTAAGTGACACGCGTCTTTTAACTACAACGAAAGGTTGAAGCACATTAATCTCAAACTAATATCAAAAGTTCTCATTTTAAATAATTTTAATGGCCACAGGATAGCATAATTGGAAGAACGGAACATCTAAATCAGCTTTAAAAAACTTTGATTCCTGTATTTTTTTTCAACAATGGTAATAATCATCTTCTTAAACTAACTTTAGAATACATTCAAGATATCACTTTGAATATTATGAAGACTGCCCGTCCCTAACCATTCACTGCGAGGAGTTTACCCCCTTTTAATTTGTCTGGCCAGTTTTTCATATTAATTATTCCTCTTCTTGACTCAACAGCCCCGGTGCTGAAACTTCAACTAGTGTACTTGCCATGGCAGATGTCTGACATATGCAATATCTGAAATGAAACTAATAACAGACAAGTACGGCGAGTAAAAACTAAATTGCACATTTATGTTGAAATGTAAAAATTACGTGCGGATACATTATGAATACCGAACCGTATTCGCTTGCAAATACACAGGGAAAACATGCGTTCAAACTCGCATGAGAAAAATGAAACGAACAATTGACATGTAGACCTAGAGAAAGAATTAGTGCTTTGGAAGTACGAAAAGATTATTTGTTGCAATTGTTTTAATATGCTTCCATTTTCACTTTGAAGATCCTGTAGGTTGGCTTCTTTGTCACTGCCTCCCAGGACCAATTCACGCTCTTCGGGATGCATCCCAACAAACGGATGGAGATACTCACTGCAATATACTCGAGAATCAAATTCTTCACATCTTTACAGTTCAAAGTGAACAGCAAAACTCTTGCACATTAGATGCTGATGATAAAGCAAGCACTTTTTGGAAGATGTTAAAGTGCCGCATTATCATTTTGCTTGCATTGATCTCGATGAGTGAGATGTCACGCGCCCCGAGTGAAAACGGTCCATCTGCAACACGTTAATAGTTGTAGATAAAACCTTTTTGACTTGGGGCCCGTGAGTGTCGTAAGGCTTTCTCATTGAGTTGTCAGGCGTTTTGTGAAAGTAAGTGGTCATGGTCAATTGTCCCACATACGAGTGTAATTATGAATTTACGTCTTAAACTAAAAAAAAAAAAAAAAGAATTTATGGCAACAGCAAGGACAGGTATAACTTTGTAGTTTTCAACTGACGGAGGCGATATTTCTTTTCCTGTCAGAGATAAGGGTACATTCAACTGTAGCAAAGAGAATTGCCTTTTGCTGAGGAAAAACTGATTGGAAAGAATCGGCTTTTTTAATTTAATGAAACGGTTTTTATTTTTTTTCAACCCACTTTTCAAAGGGTTAAATCTCAGTAAAGTTGAGGAACTCTTTGTATTGTCTCCAAGAGACAACCCTCTTACGTTTTCAGTTGGAATAAATGGAGCTGATAATAAGAAATGGGTAGGATAATATTATGCTGTGAAGATGATACTGATACAACTACTTTAAATACCAACTAGTCGAATCAGTTCAGCAGATACATTGTCTACGAGAGAAATCAGAGCAATGACAATGTTTCCAAAACAAAGAATGGCCAAAGTAAAGAATACTCGAAAAGACTGGACAATCGCAAAATACTTCAATATATAAAAACAACGAAAAACGAACTTAATCCCTGGCATGGCCGATTACTCGATACTAAAACAAAGTGTAGATTTAGTGAAGAAATATTAGTAACACGTTGACCTACTACGATGATCTGTACATATAAAGAAGCAATAAAACAGTACTCGCACAGCTACACAACTCTTCAAATATTCTGGCCATATACAAAACTGGAAGTTCAGTTAAATTATTTAACATATATGTTCTTTCGACACCCTTAAGTGCAACACCCTCACAGCGACGATCCAGGAAATGACGACAGCATAAAGACAATAAAGCAAATCATAGATTTTATATGAAGAAAGCACTGCAAAATAGACATAGCTGTCAAAAACTATGTCTTTGGGGAGTGAAGATGCACCTTGATAGGACCTCAAGTGTGTATTTTCCACATTCAACAACTTGCTTTTTTCCTTAAGTACTATCATTATCCTTCCACCACAGCCCTCAACTCTCGAAGGCGTGACTTCCCAAGCACCTTTCCCAAAAGATTATCATTTAAAGGGAAATATAATGATCCACTTTATTTCGAACCCTTTAGCAATCTTTGTGCGTTTTTAAATGGCAATTGAAAATTGGTTCCTAAATAGCTATTCATTGTACTGAGTGTTTTTGTTAAAAAAGTACATTAACACATAGACACCGCTTCAATTGCCTTGCTAAGCTATTACCGCTCACAAAAGACATAAATGATCGAAGACATTGTAATTACTTCCAGTAGTTTATAGTGTATACTCAAACAGACGCAAAAATTAGTCTTTGAACAGCGGTGCGAGCATCAGTGTCTCTTTCTCTACGAGGTATATTGAATTCATTGCATTGGGGTGTGCTGAACTTTATTGACCTCTTCCGTCAATTTTCGGAACTGAAATTATCACTTTTGCAACCAGATGCATGTATTTCATGCAACATTTAATCACAGTCCCACTTTGTCTAAATCCGTAGATTGACATGCTGACATGTCTACGCCAGACAGGGCTATATAACTTTTACAGTATCTCGTTCATCATTTTCATTTAGATATTTTTCTCCAGGGAGTTGTGCATTGCATGGTGCCTGTGTCCGTGTAGTCATTAACTTCTTACCATAGATAAGAAGGGATTTAGCTTAAGATTGCTTTATTTTCTTTCATTCAGTATAAACATTGGGTGACACCCGGGAACTAAAATCTACTTAAAGGAAATAGACACAGATTACAACAAAAAACCCAGAGAAAATAAGTAAGATGAGTAACCAGTCACTCCATAAAGTAGAAATGGAAGGTCTTCTCAGTGATGAAGATTTTGCCATCTTTCAGCACGTGAACGCATACGCTGGAATCACTTTCTCTGTCCTAGGTATAGGTTCCAACTTTCTAAACATCAAAACGTTTGTTGCTATGGGACTGGACGATGCTGTCACAGTTTCGTTCCTCGGCCTGTCCATCTCGGATTTCTTTATATCCATCATCATGTTCTGCATCGGCATCTCGATGAGCTTCCATGCCATAGAGTTGTCCCTGGGAATACGCTACACCTACGACCCATTTATGATCGTCCTGTTTTTTACAAACGTCGGAATAGCCCTGTACATTGTCACTGTACTGACCACTCTTTACCTCGCCGTGGCGAGATGTATGTGTGTGGCGAAGCCGTTGCACTTCAAACATGTCTTTACCAAGTCTAGATCCATAGCCATCCTCACTGTCTTTTTCGTGTTCTGTGTTGGAATCTACATACCAGTCTTTAACAGTCTTGGCATTGCCAAGACGTTTAATCCAGTACTCAACGGTACGCGTTACACCATTTGGTTTCGTCAGGGAGACGAAGAAGCCAAAGACGTCATATACTTCATCACCCACGTCGTCATCCCTTTTGGCACTCAGATTATCGTCATTGTATGCATCGTTGTCATGGCCTGGAATCTTATTCAATCCTCCCGGTTCAGACAACAGACATCTAAAAGCCAAGCCGACGGAAAGGAGGCGGAAGACGCCAATAGCAGCAGCGTCAAACTGTCGGGTAAAGAACTACAGGCTGTACAACAAGTCGTTCTTATCTCCATTATCTTTGCCGTGTTCAACATGCCCATGATCCTTATAGGAGTCTTCGGTATTACAGAGCCAGAGTTTGATGCAGTCTGGGGCAAGCACAGGTACGCGCGAATGTACTATGCTGGACATTTCATGCGACGCGTGTGCGAGCAAATCAATAGTGCTGTCAACATTTTCATCTACTACAGTTACAATACAAAATTTAGAAAGTTTTGTAAGTTCTGTTGATAAAATATGAACACAGGCAGACACGATTTTCAAAATACGTCTGTATTGTGTGTTTATGCAACTTGGTAATCAATTCCGATTTGCACCCTTAGCGGAACTACAAAACCTTGAAGGTAAATAAATTTGATAGTTGTTTTACACCTTTGTCTGCATTGGTATCATACGGTGACTTTGAACATGACGTTTTGGCTCTGGAGGCATACAGATAAATTGAGAATTGTTTGTTTCTGTTTCGGCTAAATGTTGTCATCCTCTTCCTCGTCGTCGTCGTCGTCGTCGTCGTCGTCGTCGTCGTCGTTGTTGTTGTTGTTGTTGTTGTTGTTGTTGTTGTTGTTTCTATTGCTTTGTGTTGTATTGTTATTTTTCTTTCTATATTAATTATACGTTTTCTTTGGAGACAGTAATTCATGGAGTAAAACACTTGACTATGAGTAGTGTGGTTTCGAGTTTTAACAGTACCCCCTTTCGCAAAACGCTGCAACATTGCCACATCTTCACTACGTCATTGGTTTGCCCTAAGAAGAGAATTTATGGCTCATTTCCATAGCATGAAGATGTCGTGATTATATCACTTGTAGATTTGTAAGCTCTGCTCAAATTCCAGATACCCTTCTGGCTTTTGTACATGCATCTTGCTCTACCTGAACTTAGAAAAATACAAGGAGCTATGAAAACATACGCATACGAGAAAGCAAAAGAAGAAGAAGAAGAAGAAGAGAGAGAGAGAGA
>NW_004797339.1:622239-623328 GCF_000002075.1 Aplysia californica | reverse complement strand
CAATTATTCTTTTGAACAAAACAAAAACGTTGCAATATTCAATGCACTTCTAGCTTTAACCCTTTTTGTGTGAAGGTCGGGGTATTTAAAGTCAAAGATGCATTCGATTATTATGTACCACTAGTGCTTTGATAAAAACTAATAGAGTGTAACGTTGTTTACACCCAGTTTAAGTTTAAGACTAAACAAAAGAACGAGTACTTCTTCTTATCAATGACCATTTTCACCTTCTTTTTCGGACAGCTCTCGTGTTTTGGGCTAAACTGCACCCTCGACACTAAAGCGGCTAGAACAAAAGGCATAATAAGTACAAACAAAGGATTTGGTAAGAGAGTGGTGCTTAATCAGCAGGGAGTTGCCACCGTGGTAGTGGTGCAGAAAGTACAGTATTCTTCGTAGGTCCTGAGTGTTTGAAGCGGCCACATGTTTCCTCCTTCAACAACACTCGATCAAGTAATCAATCGTCTATGTCTAAGTTCTCGGGACAATCTCACCACTCTATCAAACCTATTTATTCACTCCAAGGTCTTGATACAGCACAGAGGAAGAGCAACTCCGGACCGTAGCAGAATGATTTGCCCGGAGATGGGACCACCAAACACCTGTACGTCAGAGGTCCCCGGAAACCATTTGCACATCATACCTCCCACCCTTCCCCAATCCTTACTCATGAATCACTTGCACCTACACCCCAAAGTTCGCCCCCTTTTTTCTCCACGTCAAAACCAAGAAAAAAGGAATCTACATGTGAATCAAAGAGTCCACCCACCTCCCAACACACTCTCGTTGCAAGCATGTGGAATTTCCCCCTCTCCCCTCCCACCACCTTAAAAAATCAATCTAACAAAACCATCGGAACACAAAGGGAGTCCCTGCACTCCAAGTACTCATCTTCATCATCCATTTACACACCAGAGTACCCATCAACCACCCTGGAGAAAAAACCGCCAACCACCCACACCAGTTCACCACCGAATCGAACTTACGGGAAGAATGAAAACGCACTATCCGGGGACATGATAAATTATGCAATAAAAATTGTATCCTGTGTACTCAACAAAAACTTGTTTTTCAGGTGGTAGCCCATTG
>NW_004797339.1:617251-622139 GCF_000002075.1 Aplysia californica | reverse complement strand
CCGGATCGAGAAGTGTTTATTCCGTCCCAGTTTCTCCTTAAAGGTCTTTGGCCCGTTTTGATGTGGCCAGAAATTCCGTAGCTGTCACGCTCATGCTCTGAGTGTCTTCGCCTGCCGTGTTCTCCATCCATCTGACAGAAGAATCACTTCGTGCCCACAGGCGTTCTCACCATACCTGTGGATCGAGTTTCTTTTGTCCTCTTAGATTGTGGTGCAGTTGGTTACGATTGCGGTCGTGGTTAACTTACGGAAGTTCAGGGTTCGACTACATGTATCCGTCAGATTTTTACTTTTTGTTCTGTGTACTCTGTTGCGAGATCCTACAGTTTATTATGGGGAAATAGTTATTTAGAAATAAAGGGAAGAGGGGGTCCATTTAATAATAACTCTCATGTTGTCTTGTATGGATTCAACATAAAACAAGCGCCACTCCCCCCCCCCAAGTAACATTAAAAGCAAATTTACAGATTTGATTGTCAGACTGTCTCTAGGTTACTTGGAAACAGTACTAGGGAAAAAAGAAAGCAACAATAATTTGTGAGACTCTAATGCGATGTAAGACAAACGACAATCTAAAAAACGTTTGAAAAAAAAAAAGACTACAGCTTTATGGAAACGTTTTTAAAGATACCTCTTCGTCCATTTTGGAAAAATAAATAAATACACTGCTGATACAACAAGGCATCAGACAATAATTCACAAGAAGTATAGTTAGGCTATCGTTTTTATCCTTTGGACAGATTTCAGACAAAAGACTGCCCCGCATTAAAAAAGAAAGACGAAACTATTCTTTGCTTCATTTGAATAGAATAGTGATAGGCTTGTGTGAACGTTAGACACCTTAAAAAAACGAGACCACGCACGTTAACCGTATTAGTATTAGCTTTATAGCTAAATTCCCCATCCAAACTGCGGCCTCCTTGCAGAGACGTCCGCCTAGAGCGAGAAATATTTGTCCAGGTCGCAACCGAGGACAGGAGAAGGAAGGGGGCGACAGCGGGATGGGTGATGCTCAGTGGTTTTTCCTTTTTCGTATTTTGTTTTAATTTGGACCCGGCCCTTGTACCGAGTCACGTTATGAGGGGGTGTGTTGATTTTAAGTTGGTCAGCCACTTAAGCTTACGCATTCCTAGTTTGTTTTTCTACGCAGCAATTTCAAATTTAGAGAGATGAATTTTCCTTGTGACAACATCATCATCATCATCATCTCTGCTTCAGTATTAGATTTCGGTGTTTGTAGTTGTATAAAGACATCAATCTAGTTCGTCTATAGGCTACTTCTGTGTTAAGCATTATGTTTTCTACAGTGGTCTAAACGTCAAGTCTACTGAAGCAGATGTCAACGTAAGTAGTAGTAAGGAAGAATAATGTGTGTGGATAGTCCGTGGTATGGTGATATTCTCAAGGATACATTATTTTTACATCGTCATAATTAGTTCATGATCTAACAGCTATCGGAGGATGACCTTTTCGACTTATAAAAGGAAATACGGGTAGAATCCAATTGGCCAAAGGCCGCGTAGTATTATCGAAGTGCAAATTCTAATAATAGTAGAAATAAAATTTGTTATCATTTAAATAAAGTGGATACTATTGTTAATATGATCTCTGTTAAGTCGCGTGAAGATCAGAGTGCAGATTCATCTATTTGGTTTCACATATTGCGTATAGAAAAAAACCCCGTTAAACACAAGGATGAAAACTGTTTTGTGCGGGGGCTCTCGTAGCCTAGAGGTTAAGGTGTTGGCCTCTCATTCAAAGGTCCCGGGTTCGAATACGGGTAGCGATCGAAAAATCTTCTTCTCTAAAATTGTCTCCTGTCATCTCCTTTGCAGCTCTCTAGAAATATTCTTTGTTTTCGTCTCCTTTTTCGGCTCCCACCCCCTCACCTTCTTTGCCCCCTCCTCTGGGCTCCTGACTCTTTCTGCAGTCGTTCTACTGCTACTACTTGGCGTCTTCTTACTGCTGTCTTTCAGCCATACCCCGATCTTCTGGTAGGAAAGATCTACACCTAGCCTTCTCGGACATTGAGGGTGAAAAATCTCGAAGGGCTCGTGTGCAAGTTGCGGACGTTAAAGATCACTCGTCGGTGGTCTAAAATCGATAAGAGTAGGCTTCGGCCGCCACCCGGGCAAAATTCAAAATTTCCTACAAACTGAAAAAGTTTGATGTGTTCTGCGAGCTCATAATATGACCTTATGCCGGTGCGAGCGCCGTAAAACACTTACCAAAAACAGAAAAAACCCACAAAAAAACAAAACTATTTTGTTTGAAGCGAAAACATTTTTTCAGTGGCACGACACTTGTCGAAACTAGTAGATAACTGACTGCCCCTACAACTAGACCGCTGGGTCTTTCTATATGCCATGTTATTATTAAGATCTTTTAAATAACAGCACGTTCTGCCGGTTGTTGATTAGGATCATGATATCTTTTTAAAAGTAGCAGACGAAGACGAAACCCCCTTTTCAATTTTCATTGCCGTCGTTTTAACGCCCCTGTCTACAAAATTTAGATCATAGATTAGACGTCAGGCTCGACCTTGCCGGTCAAGGCCAACCCTGGCTGAAAAAGACACAAATGTCCCAGAGGAAAGACCGAGATACTCAATAAATATCCCCCCCTCACGAAAATCGAACTTAGGTCTTCTGCGGGCGACGGCAAAGCACCCAACCGCTACACCACAGACGCTGGTCTCCCAGTCCGGAAGGTCCGGGTATGTGGACCGTGACAAGGGTCAGGGTTATTCAACAACACCGTCAGTGAAACAGCAAGGACAGGCTGTGTGCGGAGTATGCTAATCGTCGATTGTGGAGTGTCGGCGGACAGTGTGTGGACACCTTCCTAAGTGAATGAGTGTACAACCATAGCTGTGTAAACGTGTGTGTTAAACGTACGGAGAATAATAATAATATTGTTGTGTGGCTGGGCCAGAGTACGAGGGGACAGACATCAAGTCGAAAGTCAAAAACCTTTGAGGTAACATATTGTTTTCTTGTTTCGCATGATGTAAAGATGCTCACAAATCCAAACTCTTTTGGCTTTTTCGTAGCCACGTATTAATTTGAGTCTCTACTCAAGGAGTTTTGTGTCGCTCTCACCGCCTCTTAGCGTCTTTCATATCTGTCCTCTTCTTCTTTAGACACACACACACACACACACACACATACACACACACACACACACACACACACATACACATACACATACACATACACATACACACACCCATACACACACACACACACACACACACACGCGCATTGTCTTTCTCTTTCTTAGCTTTAAATCCCCTCTCCCCTTTTCACTCTCTCTCCCTTCTTCCGTCTCTCTTTCCTGTCATTGACCTCGAAGCCACCCATCTCTCTCTCTCTCTCTCTCTCTCTCTCTCTCTCTCTCTCTCTCTCTCTCTCTCTCTCGGACTCTCTCCTTTTCTCTTTCTGTCTCTCTTTCCAATTTATGTCATTTTCTGTCATCATTCCTCCGAATAGCTCCCTGGCACTGCCGTCTTCCCTTTCTCGCTGTTCCCGCACCCTCCCTCACTGCCGTCTGTTCTCCCGTCTCTCTCTCTCTCTCTCTCTCTCTCTCTCTCTCTCTCTCTCTCTCTCTCTCTCTCTCTCTCTCATCTTCTTTCTGTCTCGTGCTTCTTTTTTCCTTTCTCTAAGTCTCTCCTTTCTTCACCTATCAAGTGGTATCTGTGTCTTCTTTCCTATCCCCTTTCTGCCGCCCACTTCCCCTTCTCATTCGTCCTTCTTCTCTCTATTTTACTTCTCTTTCCTTTCCTCTTCTCCTTACCCCTTTTGTTGGTATTATTTGTTATTTGATGTTCTTTTCACCGATAATTTGGTTTGGTTCTTGGAAGGTAACCTATCAATCTTTATAAACTATTACGTTCTTAAAATTTGAAATCTGAAAGTATGGAGAATTGAAACTATAATGATAGAAGGAAATACATTCAGCAAAAAAGTTCCGAAACAGGTAAACGAGCGACGAAACAAAAGGAGACAGGGGCTCTCGTGGCCTAGAGGTAAAGGTGTTCGACTCTCTTTCAATAGGTCTTGGGTTAGAATCGGGATAGCGACGGAAATCTTTCTTCTCTAAAGTCACCTCCTTTCCTGCTCTCTAGCAAGGTTCTGTCGTCTGCTTTCGCCCCTACTTTCTGCTCCCACCCCCTCACCTCCTTTGCCTACCTTTGCCTACTCCTCTGGGCTCCTGACTTTTTCTGCAGCCTTTCCAATGCTACTCCCTGACCCCTTCTTACTGCTGTCTTTCAGCCACACACCTGATCTTGTGGTAGAAAATATCTACACCTAGTTGTCTCGGACAAGGGCGAAAAATCTCGGAGGTCCCGTTTGCAAGTTGGTAGTCCAAAATCCATAAGAGTAGGCTTCGGCCGCCACTGGTGCAAAATTCAAAATTAGCCTCCAACGGAAAATGTTTAAAGTGTCCAGCGCGCTCATATGACCGTATTATGCAGTTCCGAAGGCCATAAAACACTTACCAAAGGAGACAGGAGTAGACAGCTAGATAGATAGATAGATAGATAGATAGATAGATAGATAGATAGATAGACAACCAGATAGACACACACATACACCCCCCACACACATATTACTTATGTTTACATATTATTATATACAGGGGCGAAGGCTGACTTGTTTGACTGGGTAATCAAAGTGACACTGGACCAGATATGGCCTGGGGATATCGCACAAGAACCTTGCTCGAGGCGGCGACTCAGAGTTGTGAATGAAAACAAATCCGGAATTCATTATTGTATGTTCAACCGCCAAAATAATCGGGAAAGTATCTAATTAAACATCAATTCCAATTAAAATTAAATTTAACTTTAAATGTGAATACACAAACACAAAGCAAAGAAGCAGAG
>NW_004797339.1:608035-616018 GCF_000002075.1 Aplysia californica | reverse complement strand
GAGAGAGAGAGAGAGAGAGAGAGAGAGAGAGAGAGAGAGAGAGAGAGGTATGGTTTGGGTGAAAGCAAGGCGAATGTTTTGTAATAATGTTACACTTCGTGCGAAAAGCAATGGTCGGGCAGGGAGCAGGAGAAAAAGGAGACAGTGAAGTCGGCGGAAAGTGGAGGAAAACCCCCCCAGAGTGAGAGAGAGAGAGAGAGAGAGAGAGAGAGAGAGAGAGAGAGAGAGAGAGAGAGAGAGAGAGAGAGAGAGAGAGAGAGAGAGAGAGAAAGAGACACAAACACAGAGAGACAGAGAGCGAGGGAGAGATAGAGGATAACAGAAGAGAGCAGAAGAAAGAAAGGATAGAAAAAAGAATGGAAGAAAGAGAAGGTTTTGTTTATATGCGTGTGTGAGAGAGAAAGCGAGAGAGAGAGAGAGAGAGAGAGAGAGAGAGAGAGAGTGTGAAAGAGAAAGAGAGAGAGAGAGAGAGAGAGGCAGAGAGACAGAGAGAAAGAGAGAGAGAGTTGAGCAGAAGGGTATTCCGATGCACAGCAGGTATGAGACCGGGCCCATTACAAAAATACTGAGGCGTGACCAGCTTCACTGGACATTAACTCTCAACTTGTTGCCTCTCGTCGGCGATCTATTTGGTCAACCGGACAGACTTCATACATACAATAACAATATGTAGTGGGTTCTGATGCGGAGTCTGTTGTGGGTTTAGAAACATTCCCCGCTAAACAACAACAATCATAACAAAAAGGCTCAACGAATTGAAGAGTTGTTTTTCTCGGGTATTTATACAAGTTAGTAAACCGATAACAGGCATCCGAGCTTTATCGAGCTTGGCTGGCTGTGACCATCTATGAACTGTGAATCAAATGAATAGATTTCTTTGTCCTCTTTAGTTTATATATTTCGAATTACTTATTTTTCTTTACCTTGTTACTTTATATCATACAGTATAGAGCAGCTTTGTAGTAGCTTAATGGTTGGTGCTATAAGTGTTTCTTTATAATTTCATATTCACTGTGTTCTCCGTCCATTCTTACAGCAGTGATATGATCCCAGGAACGAAACCTAATAGTTTGTTTTTTTAATTCTCTCTATGCATGTATAGCCATTGTCAAATTCTGAGAGAGCTAGACATAGAAATGATTTAAGAATTTTTCGCAATTGATACCTGAACCAAAACCCTGCCGTATAAATTGAGGGAGAACACTGTTAACATAAATATATTCTAAAGAGAAATTATCTAATGCTGTGTCCTCCCCCCCCCCCCCAACACATCTTTTACATATACAGTGAAGAAACTCTTTAAAATAAAGAAGAAAGTCCAGGTCTAAAAATAGATGGAGAAAACAGTAATGACATCAAAACATATATCGATGATACTTTTTGAATTGCTGGTTCGAAATAGGACTTGCAATATATTATTGCTTTTTGATCATGTTCATACGGAAACTAAACATAAATGTATACATGTAAATAAAAAATAAACAAAAGCAACAATATAATGCCTGAAAATGTCTTTAAAAAATCCCCAAACAAGCAACCCTTAGAAAATCCTCTTATTTGTAATCTCATTAGCAAAGGTGAACATTCACACAATATCAACTCTTATAATGTCTAGAGAATAGTATGATCATTTCATCTGATGAAGAATGTACCACTGAAAAAAGAAAACCTCGAAGAGTTGCAGTAGCTTCAATAAAGGAGCTGAATCTTGAAAGAACAGCTCTGTAACAACAAAGTAATATTTCTAAATGGCTTGGTGTGGCTAACTTTTCTATACAACTGTAAAGGCTGGGACACTGCAAGGGATTGTGAAAATAACTTGAAGCAAAAGACATCTTATGTGTCTGAAGAGACTGTTCATTCGTGGAAGAAGAAGAAACGAGATGAGAATGGACGGGAAAATATTTCGAAGAGGCAAATGCAACTTTTGGGACACTTGAATCGAGATAAAAGAATTTAACATTAAGCTCGCTCAAAAAAATAGAAGGCAAAAGAAGCAGGGGTAGACCAAGACCAACTTATCCCGAGAACCTGAACAGATGGATGATGGGGAAAGACCACGACAATAGGATGTCCCGAGAACTTGAACAGATGGATGATGGGGAAAGACCACGAAAATAGGATGTCCCGAGAACTGGAACAGATGGATGATGGGGAAAGACCACGACAATAGGATGTCCCGAGAACTGGAACAGATGGATGATGGGGAAAGACCACGACAATAGGATGTTTGTTTTTTGACAATTGAGGCTATTTATATTTTTATCAAGACAATGAGCGGTAAACCATGACCGCCGACGTCCGTTTTAGATCTGACACTTCATGATGTTTTAAGGCCATCCTCATCCTCTCCTCTGAGCCAGAAAGTGACTCACCCTTCATGGCTATACCACACCTAATTCTATGTAATTGTGTGTAGTTGGGACGTTTGGACCGTTTGAACATACTTTGGGCCATTATTCTTCAAAGGCCTTTAATTTAAGAACATCGTTCTAAAAAAAGTGGGTCTGCATGATTCGGATTCGAACCCAAGTCAGACATAACTACATGGACAATGATTCAGCTTCTGAGTTAGCAGCACGCATTTATAGAGAGGTTTCAGGTGCTTGGTATATTTTCAGAAAGTGTGAACTTTATAAGATTAAACATTCTCACTGATCGGATTATACTTAATATGAAAGTTTTCTTATACACCGCTTCTAGACAGTTGTTTAAAGCTATTTGAACTGTAAAATCTACCCCTCCGTCTATCTGTGTGTCTGTGTGTCTGTGTGTCTGTGTGTCTGTGTTTGTGTCTGTCTGTTTGTCTCTTCCTCTCCCATGTTCACTATATTCTCTCTTTCCACACAGCTCCAACCTCCCCTTCCCTTCCATCCCTCTCCCCTCATCTCCCCCTCTCCCCCTCTCTCTTTCTTTCACTCTTCTTCCCTCTCAACCCTCCAGTACAGCTAGCCTACCTGTACCCACCTTTGAGTTATTCGCGAAACACCAAGTTGTTATGCGTCCCGCTTCAATGTACGGCCGGCTACACAATAGGCCTCTGTCGCAGCCACTGGATAGAAAGCAGGGAAGGAAAATACATGTATAAACGTCTCTCATGTCATCTAGGGTCATTTCTTTGCATTCACAAGTTCGATTGTATTTCTTCTTTTAGCGTGAAGTCTTTGAAGCATTAATGAGTTCCAATTCGGCATGTACACTTCATAGCATTTCCTGTGTTGAGTTTTGAACCGACGCACATACTATTATGTAAGTAAATGTCTCACTTGTAATTTTCACTGCATTCAAACTATAACAGTTTTTTGGAGGTTCTATTTCTTGCACTCAATGTTAATTTTTCGTCATCTTTAGTCGTCTTAAGTACGTGGCGTAATGATGATAACAATGGTAGTCATAGTGATGGTGATACTGTCCAAAGAGCTTTGGCTACTATTGCAGCTATTCCTTATGTTGTTAATTCTATTGGTGCCATTGCTGTAGTTGCTGCTTTTGCTGCTGATGATATAGTTGACGATGATGATGATGATGATGATGATGATGATGATGATGATGATGATGATGATGATGGGGTAAGACTGCTAAAAAACCCCAACACAAATAACAAAACAAAACACAAGAACAAAGTTGGAGTTCAAAGTCATGGTAAAAATCTGTCACGCTTGGATGAAGGAAAGCTAATGGCAAAAGTGGAAACAAGGTTAGATCGAAACACAAATGAGAAAGAGAGAGAGAGAGAGAGAGAGAGAGAGAGAGAGAGAGAGAGAGAGAGAGAGAGAGGGAGAGAGAGAGAGCGAGAGAGGGAGAGAAAGTGTGTGTGTGTGTGTGTCTGTGTTTGTATGTGTTTGTGTGGGTGTGAGATATATATATATATATATATATATATATATATATATATATATTTTACATACATACGTACAGACAGAGAGAGAGAGAGAGAGAGAGAGAGAGAGAGAGAGAGAGAGAGAGAAAGAGTGAGAGAGATAAAGGGAGAGAGAATTAGTATATAAAAGACGATATATTTGCCTACAGACAAAATGAAAAGATGGCGGGAAGAAAAAAACGTTCGAGCCTATTTGAAGCAATCTTACCGCGGTATGTCAGTTATTACGAACAAAATTCAAGGGATTAATGATCGCCACAACCCTTCGTCTTCAGGCTCTTTAAATGCTCGCTTTGCTTTGACTTTCTTACCAGTAAACACTAAACCCACGAAAGAAGACGGACGGCTAAAGTAACTTTATGACATCATAAACTTCACGCAGATGGCAATCCTTAAAGAGAGAATCCGCACATAATCAAGGATTGCAGTCAGCTGCTTAAAGCAAAGAAAATTGTAAAAGTAGCCGGACGGGTTTATATAACGAAACGGTTCCTTTTTGTTTTAAATCTCAAGCCACTGGGTTCCGACAGTCGCTAACTTTAACTACACGGATTTGGCATCAAATAGTTATGAGTTACTGCTTGTCTTTGTTGTAGATACACACTACTACTCGCAAAAAGGTAACTTCGAAGAACCAGCATCTGGATCCGGATCTGGATGGTGTACTGAAAGAACATTCCACAAAACCCAATGGAAGTGAAAGGCCTACTTTTATATCCTTAAAGTTCCAAAATCAACAAAGTTTTGCATACCTTCATCGTCACGCACTTTTTTCGCCCCCCCCCCCTTCCTCGTTACATGAATGAGTTACCTGTCTCAGAACTTGATGTTTATCCAATAGCCTGAGGTGGACTGCTAAAATAATGGGAGAAATAGTCTCTTCAAGTTCAATAACTCCCTCAGCTCCTTTTTAAAAATCTAGCAGTAGCAGGGATCTTATTCCTTGATTCTACACAGTACAAAGCAGACTGCACCCCCAAAAAAAAACAACAACAAAAAAACAACAAAAGCAACAACAACAACAACAACAACAATAAAACCCAAAATAAACGAAACAAAACAAATCCAAACAAAAACAAAACAAACAAACGAAGGCAAACAACAGCAAAAACACCCCCTACCCCCCCCCCCCCCCACACACACACACAAAACAACTGTATACTGCAACCACGAGTTACGTAGACACGCGATGTTAGAAAAGTGCAATTTCTATGGAAGAACCTGTTTGCTCGTGATGAATGTGAAGTATTCTTCATAAACCTTTAGAAGCCCAAATTATTACCTTTCTCCACTTGGATGAGAAATATCTTTGAAGGGAGTACATTTTGCATAAAAAAAGCGAGAAAAAAAATTCTGGCAGGGTTTACTGACCCTCAAAGGCTGGGGCTTGTCTGTTTGCAACATGAACCGTCTGAATATATTTTATAGTGTGGTTTTAAGTTCTAAAAACCACAATGTTTTCTATAAATATTTATGTGCTTCAGTAGAGGCATCCAATAAAAGTGAACAAACAACACCATTTTTATTGAGGCGTAAAATCTTGCAGTAATGACATTTGGCAAGGGGGTTACACTAAAATACTGATAGATCTTTAAGGAGTTTTGAAATTGAATTGCGACCTGGAAAGCATATTGATACCTTCATACTCAATAATATTATCATAATCTACTTATTCCTTGACTTGATTTTTCAAAAGTATTATCACATTTTTCTACACAGGTGTAAGAGAAGATGTGAAATCTGTTGCCGAGGAGCAGGTACTTCTCAGATTTTGTGACCGGTCATCGCAGACGAACTGTTCAGATGAACATCTGTGTTGCTCTCTCAGAATGTGAACATCCGCATCGCGAGGACATCATCCCATTTCTTTCTGTTGGGACTGTCTTACGTTATCTGTTGTCCTAACAGATGATTAGTGGCAGGTCGTTAGACTTATAGGAACATTAAATACGTATCGATGCTAACGTTCGTTGACTCTGCCCTTCAATATTTTTATTCCTCAAAGAGGTTGTGATTTTTTTTCATTTGTTGTTGCTTATTGATTCTGGTTTTAAACAAAACTGGATAGCAGTCGTCTGTCTGCTAAGGTTCATTCGTCTACAAGTTTTCACCGACCCGCTGCGCTACCTACACAGAGTACACATTGTAGACTCTCCTACAAAGCGCCGTTCATTGCTACACCAAGGGAAGGCCGTGGGAACACATGATTGGAAACTCTGTCCTGGATGAATCACTGCTCTTTTGTTCAATCCCACTTTAACTTTTGAATGGAAAATAATGAATGCCAAAGGCAAGCTTAACTTGTACCGTATTATGGCAGAAACATTTTCCCTCAGAAATAAATACCAATTTTTGTGTTTAAAAAGGCTACACAAAGGCTAGGGCGATACATTTTTGTTTAAGGAGATAATAGACTCTATAATTTTTTCCGCAACTTATTGTATTCCAAAAAGAAGCAGTGGGCAGAATTTCAGGTCGGCTTTTGCCCAAAAAATTGAAGCTGAAACCAGTTAGAGATCCAGGTGCCTCAACATCTGCATCTTAGATATAACATTGACTCATTGATAGAAACCTTAGTTGTCTTGTCTTCACAATTGTTGTGAGAGCTTAAGTTTCATTGTTATACTTTGTTTTGTTTTTGTCATCATCTGACAAACCTCGTGTATTTTACGGCCTGACACATCGAACCGAAGCTTGAGCGGGACAATAATTTGTAGATCCTGTTTCAGTCTCTTCTCTCTATCTACCTGTTGTGGGCACCTGGTGTGTCCCATCCCGAGTCCATTCCCCCCTCACTCTATCCTCTATGCCTTCCTCGCGCAACAACTCATCTCGCCCCAGCCTTCTCGCGCGCTGCCGCGGATTCTGCTGTGGTACAGGGGACGAGGGAGACGAGCCATACTACCCTGACGTCACACCACTGCCCGACTCCGACGGTCCAAGGAACGGCGGCACAGGAGGAAGAGGGGGAGCCCTAAACGGAGGGGGACGTTGGAGCGAGCCCGGTGGAACTTTTGACACAAACGTCAACATGAGTGGTGTCTACGAGGAACTTCGCAGGAAGTGCCTGCGGGAAGGGAAATTATACGAGGATAAAGAATTTCGTCCTGTCGAAAGCAACTTGTTCCAGGGAGGAATTATCTATTCTGTGGACTGGAAAAGACCTAGGGTAAGTAGATGTTAGGTCTATGTTGTTACTACAGTACTGTACATGTACGTCTTTTCAGAGACAATCCCAGGAGTAGATGCCTTTGTTATCTTTGTGTTTGTGTCGTGGTTTTTGTTTTGCTTCCGTTCTTGTTGATGGTCACGATCGCACAGTCACCTCTGTTTCAAGCTGTTGAATGTATGGACTGAGTCTTGATATCATTTTGATGTACCATGCATGCTTAGGGGAAAAACTGACCGCTTGTGAAGAATGGCTGTTATTTATTTTTTATGGCAGCCTGTTTGTTTTCCTATGGTATGTTTCTCGGTTTCTGTTGATTCATTTGTTTCTGTCTGTTTGCTTGTCTTCTTGAGTGTCCATTAGAACTATGTTGCTTTTTTCAGTCTGTATCAGCTCATGTCATGGGTGCCTGTGTTAAACTTCTTGTTTTGTCATACTTTCCAATTAGGCAGAGTCTGTTTGTGTATGCACACTTGGCTATTCGTCTGTTCCTCTATTTATATTTGTCTGTAAAATAAAATATGAGGGACGGAAGAGGTCCCCACCTCGGTTTTAATATTGCAATATATTCTTCCGTAGGGTTGCTCTATCATATGCAATCACAATATTAAGAAAAGAGAGTCAACATTGAACCTCTAAAAGTACACAGAGCATAATAAAAGCCAACTCTCTCCTTCTGAATTGAAATGTTAATGGACTGTGAAAACTTAAGAGAGTTTTTAGCCTTGTAGCAGCTGTTGACACACACTTGAAATGTAACCCACGATAGCGTAAAATGATGATAATCACAAACGCAGGGAATTCAGTTACTCTTCCTATTTTTAGACGAACCATCAAAAGTACAAACATATTATTGTTCTCTCTCTCTCTCTCTCTCTCTCTCTCTCTCTCTCTCTCTCTCTCTCTCTCTCTCTCTCTCTCTCTCTCTCTCATA
>NW_004797339.1:602414-603119 GCF_000002075.1 Aplysia californica | reverse complement strand
GGGGGGGTAAGTGACACATCAGGTTGTGTTATCTATTTTTCCCTCCAAAATCCAAGCCTCCCTCTCCGATATCATTGCAGGTTTACAACTGCATGTTTAAAAAATGTAATGTTATTCTGTGAAGCTGTTAAGAATACTTTTTGTATTAACTGGTTTAACAACTCTCGTCCCTGAAAAAAAAGTATCTCACGATTTTTAAAAATAAAACGGTAACTTATTCTTATTCAGCCACTTGGCCTCTTGGACTTTTTCCTTACCTTTATCGTACGGCATGTGTTTGTATCGATTTCGAGCAGCAAAGCATGAGAAAAAGATGCAAGTATATTGTACAAATTAACCGCATGAAATATTAAATCCACACACGTTGACTAATGTTGGACGCATATGTTTAACAAGTGCCATACTTTCATCGTGTATATTTTTTGGTCATTTTTTTTCATAGTATAAAAACTGATGCGTACCTCAATCTGAAATGGTAT
Source organism: Aplysia californica (assembly GCF_000002075.1). Classification (NCBI taxonomy): domain Eukaryota; kingdom Metazoa; phylum Mollusca; class Gastropoda; order Aplysiida; family Aplysiidae; genus Aplysia; species Aplysia californica. The sequence continues at coordinate 602,640 of NW_004797339.1, read as the reverse complement.
TGCAGTCGTATTCATTGATAAGCTTCGCTTTGGAACACCACTTTCCAAGTACAAGTCTTAGTGTCTATTTTTTATTCAAAAGATATTACACATGTAGATATATTACACTCTGTTGAGATACTCGTTTTTTTCTTTTTTAATACCAAACCCTGCCTCATCATCATCATCCGGTGCCTTGCCGACTGGCGTGGGCGATCATGGACCTCCACTTCCATCTCTCTTTCGA
>NW_004797339.1:599106-602314 GCF_000002075.1 Aplysia californica | reverse complement strand
TCACACCTTTGTTTTTTTTTAAAAAAAACTGTGGGCCGCGGCACCCTCCGGGGCAGGGGTAAGAGTTTTGGGTCTCCTGGGTTTCCCCCCCACCACCCCAGGTCCCGCTTTTAAATTTACTTAAATTTGGGGGATGCCGTTAAACCCCCACCTTTTCGGCGCCTCGCAAAGGTTTTTTGGACTTTCGGTTGATCTGTTCTTTTTTTGTGCTTAGGGGAGGGGGTGTGGTGTGTGTGTGAGTGCGTTTATTTATGTGTGTGTGTGTTTGGGGGGGGGGGGGTGTAAGTGACACATCAGGTTGTGTTATCTATTTTTCCCTCCAAAATCCAAGCCTCCCGCTCCGATATCATTGCAGGTTTACTACTGCATGTTTAAAAAATGTAATGTTATTCTGTGAAGCTGTTAAGAATACTTTTTGTATTAACTGGTTTAACAACTCTCATCCCTGAAAAAAAGTATCTCACGATTTTTAAAAATAAAACGGTAACTTATTCTTATTCAGCCACTTGGCCTCTTGGACTTTTTCCTTACCTTTATCGTACGGCATGTGTTTGTATCAATTTCGAGCAGCAAAGCATGAGAAAAAGATGCGAGTATATTGTACAAATTAACCGCATGAAATATTAAATCCACACACGTTGACTAATGTTGGACGCATATGTTTAACAAGTGCCATACTTTCGTCGTGTATATTTTTTGGTCATTTTTTTTCATAGTATAAAAACTGATGCGTACCTCAATCTGAAATGGTATTGCAGTCGTATTCATTGATAAGCTTCGCTTTGGAACACCACTTTCCAAGTACAAGTCTTAGTGTCTATTTTTTATTCAAAAGATATTACAAATGTAGATATATTACACTCTGTTGAGATACTCGTTTTTTTCTTTTTTAATACCAAACCCTGCCTCATCATCATCATCCGGTGCCTTGCCGACTGGCGTGGGCGATCATGGACCTCCACTTCCATCTGTCTTTCGAAGCAGCAATGGTGTCTGTTGTTCTTGCTGCTCCCAGCCATGTTGTCATCTTGTCCAGTATCTTTTCCCTCTGTCTGCCTCTACCTCTCTTTCCATCAAACTTTCCTGTTGTTACAATGTTCTCTAATGCCTAGATTATTGAAAATTAGATACTGTTTTAAGGGAGTGGCGTATCTTGTTTACACAGAGCATGAGCGGCAATTATTCCGACAGATCTTCTTTAGGATAACCGTAACAAAACGTTTTACACCACCGGTGACAACAATTATATCTTTGCTCAGCGATTGCGAGGACATTTTTTTAAACAAGAGAGTGGACCATTTTGTAGTTTACAAGCATCAATAGTTCTTAGAGTTTGCGAGCTTCCTGTACGAAAAAGGAGTTTATTTTATCGAATAATATGCATGGCTTTCTCTTGAGCTCTATCCCACATGATCTACATTTAGTCAATATGGACGGAAAACGTTTTCAAATGCTTGCAACTAAGATACACGACACTGAAAAATACGAATACATACATTAAACAAAAACCCAAACCAATGCCACCCCCTCTATCAAGACCACTACCACTACCCAAACCAATGCCACCCCCTCTATCAAGACCACTACCACTACCACTACCACTACCACTACCACTACCACTACCACTACCACTACCACTACCACTACCACTACCACCAGCACCAACAACAACCAAAACCAAACCAAAAATAACCCAACTCATAAAAGTGTAACTCCCTGGATTTAAACCACAAGTTGACGTAGTGTACTTTCACAAATGTAACATTTGGGCGTTTTCAGCCACTTTCAGCATCACACCTTATGTAACTTCCAGGCTCACTGACATTACCGGCAGGACCGGTCCGGTGTGGACGACAGGTCTTTGTTTGAGTCAAGGTCTACATTGTATGTTCGGGAATGCACCCATCTTAGAGCCATCCAACCTGCACTGCTTGACATTCTCAGTGGACCTTCACCCGTTACCTCTGAGGTCCTGAAGTAGTTTTCTCTTTCACACTGACTGACTGGCTGACTGGCTGGTACTGTATACAGACAGAAAACATTATTCCCTCTTCACAGGGGATATGCAGATATTATTTTCGCTGCAGAAGTTTGTATATTGTGTCCCAGTTTCAAACAAATTATGTTTATGTTTCCTGATTGCTTTTTTCCCAGGAAGCATAACATTTACTACCGAGTTGACACATTTTCTTTGTAACTTACAAATATCTGGCACCAAACATGGACACGGAAGCAACTGCCCCCTTTCTCTATGAAAAAAAGAAAAGAAGCTTATTTCTTGTTTTATTACTTATTTGGCTAAAAGGAACACTAAAGGAACGCTCGTTGGAGCTTGGGCAAGGGAAACATTAAGAACATGCTCCGAGTCACTTAATCTTCTGCTCTTTAATGCTTTGAAAAACGGGCTCTTTTACTACTTTAACAGTTTTTGTCAGTATCTACAAAGGAGTAGCTGAACAAAGATAATTAAAGCAAATCAACCTGTTTGATGACGAAGGTGTGAGATTGACGTCATGCGTTCAAGCTCAAACTCCGAAACCCCGAAGCGAAATAGAAACCCGATTCATCAGGTACAGTCGATGTAACTGGGTAGGGTTAGGTGTCCCGACTTACACTCTATATGCATGGGTAGGGTAATAGATCCCGATAAGCACACCATATCGTGTGTGTGTGTCTGTGTGTGTCTGTGTGTGCGTGTGTATGCACGTGTGTGTGTGTGTGTGTGTGTGTGTGTTGTGTGTGTGTGTGTGTGTGTGTGTGTGTGTGTGTGTGTGTGTGTCGTGTGTGTGTGTGTTCGTGCGTGTGTGTGTGCTCGCGCCTGGACTGAGGGTTGCACTCAGGAACCTGTGCTCATCCTACACCTGCTATTGAGCATTCACCTAATAACAAAAAGTGGTTAAACAAAGCGTGATTTATGTGGTGGGTGACAAACCTGGGTGCGCTTGTCTACTATGAGTCATTGTATCGATCCTGGGGTGATGCGAAGGTCAATTATATCACACATTGGAAGACTGGCAAAGTGAAAGCACTTCAGGATAAGTGCAGAATAAATGAAAGGGTAACACCTTCTGCCCTCAGCAATAACATTGTACTAGGTCACTGCGATTGTTTTTCTTACTTACAGTTAACTCTTCCCTTCCGCACCGCTCTGATGTACTTTCGTAATAACTCATTATCTCCCCCCTCCCCCCCCTCCCTCTCTCTCTCT
>NW_004797339.1:594949-598203 GCF_000002075.1 Aplysia californica | reverse complement strand
TCTGTAGCTTTCTCTCACTCTCACTCTATCTCTCTCTCTCTCTCTCTCTCTCTCTCTCTCTCTCTCTCTCTCTCCACACACACACACACACACACACACACATCTCGCGCACAACGATAGAGCACAATTGACATTCTGGAGGTCTCAGACAACAGAGTGACCACATACAAACACACCTTTCAGGACGTTTAAATTCATTCACCGTCTCTAAAGCAATCTTACAGCGTTGCAAACGGCGTTAAACTAGAACAATTCAAGTTCATTTTCACAGGGAAAACATCTAAAAAGTAGCTCAGCATTTTCTCAATTTTCTGATAAAATCTAGCTCAAGAAATTTGTTGTGGCATTCCAGCTTTGGTTTACGGCACAGACACTGTAACAGCTGCAGCTGTAGAATGCGATCATGTATTGCCTAGATAAACCCATCGTTGGGGAGAGTCTGATATTTGAGACGTTGTTGTTGTTGCTCAGCCACAACACTTACAGCGTACAGATGCATCGTGACCAGTCGCAGGTCGAGTTCTTCCAGGATGAAATATATTATTGCTTCAGCACGTGTGTCGGCATTCTTTATCGTCTCAAAAAAAGGGGAAAAAGCAACAAAAAAAGCAACAAAACAAAACAAAACAAAGAAGCAGCGTGAGATTCCCAACAACGTCTTGTCGGCTTACAGCCCAGGCCAAGAGGACTACCAAGCATCTTTCTTGTTCTATTTCAGGGTATTCTACCCCCCCCCCCCCCCCCCAATATTTCTCCCTAAAACATTAAAACGGGTAATAACCCAGACGTTCTCCAAATTGTGTTTTTCTCATCTCCAACATACGTTCTTTTTGCAGCTCCACCCTATGAGTATAATTTAAAACTTTGTTTGTCCCAGGAGGGCCAGCTCGTATTTAATTCTCTAAAAAGTGTTGCAGGTTGTTGGATGAATGATTTCACCACGTCTTAGGAAAGTGTGAGAGAGGCATGTGTGTTTATGCGTGTGTGTGATGGAATGAGAGATAGAGAAAGATAGACAGAGAAAATAACAATTAGATGGATAGATGAATAAATAGATAGATGGATAGACAGACATATAGATAGATAGATAGATAGATAGATAGATAGATAGATAGATAGATAGATAGATAGATAGATAGATAGATAGATAGATAGATTGATTGATTGATAGATAGATAGATGGATAGAGTGAGAGACACGGAGAGAGAGAGACAAAGAGAGAGAGAGAGAGAGGCAGAGAGAGAGAGAGAGAGAGAGAGAGAGAGAGAGAGAGAGAGAGAGAGAGAGAGAGAGAGGGGGGGGAGTTTGTGTGTGCTCACTTGTGACCCTCCAACGAGGGCTTGAATCCAAGTTAAGCATAAATCTTATTCGCCTTTGCTTCCAGCAGCATCTGTGCTTGGTTTGAGTACCTACAAATTCGAAATTATTTCTACCCTATATATTTTAGGAAGTTAAACCTCACCAAATGCAGAGACAGCTAATATTGTGCGCATTCGAAGCATAACCAATATAATCATTGAATCCATGTTAGTAAAAACACCTCTTAATTCATTAAAATAATAATATTATGTTCCAATCGTGAACACTCTGGAAAAGAGTTCCTACATAATATATTATTATGATTTATATTTGGGGTAGGTTTTGAACTCATCTCATTCTGACAGGGAGTATAGGTACATTTTACCAGAGAATTCCAGACACATAAAAAGATGATGTTGAATCAAGAGAGAAAAACTGGATGACAAATACCGTCACCCTTAAAATACCCACTGCACACTGAGCGCAAAGCATGTATAATTTTAAATACAACATATGAGCTGGTATGTAAGTCTTCATTATATCCTTGGCTGTAGGATAAATTTGCTTCCTTTGGGATCGTTACCCGGGAAGATACAATGTAAACAGAGAGCCGTGTGGGGTACGTGAAGACACTTGTGGTGTGCTCAGAGAAATCCTAGACCTTCTAATGTCACTCTGTGTCATGTTTACTGAAAGTACACTCAACGTGGAGTTTGAAACTCTGCAAGGTCGGCCATTGCTCGAAAATTGTTTTGAAGAGAAGTTCTCTCTCCTTAAACCGTTATCGCCCGCCCTATCCCTCCCTTCCTACCTCTCTCTCTCTCACACACACACACACACACACACACACACACACACACACACTCTCTCTCTCTCTCTCTCTCTCTCTCTCTCTCTCTCTCTTTAATGTCCCCCCCCCTTACACGCCCACATACAACCAGAGAGAGATAGACAGAGAGATGGACAGACTGATAGATCGATAGACTGATCGATAGATAGATAGATAGACAGGAAGATAGATAGACAGATAGAGACACACAACTAGAAAAAAAAGAAAGAGAGAGAGAGAGAGAGAGAGAGAGAGAGAGAGAGAGAGAGAGAGAGAGAGAGAGAGAGAGAGAGAACGGAGGGGGTGGAGAGGGAGGGATGGAGGGAGGGAGAAGGAGATAGAGAGAGCTTGTTCTCACAAAGAATAATATTATGTCTGTTGTGTCTGAGAACCCCTACCAGGAAACATTCCTCTACGTAAAGCGACAGGATATTGCCAAACAAATGTAAAAAAAAAAATGTACAGGATAGATCTAGGTGTCGCCGAAATCAAACCTGTACTGTACATTAAATTATGTTCTTTGCAGTGCGAACAATCCATCTGAGTCTTTTTAGTTTTATTCAAACGCAAGACCGCTTGGTATAATGTCAAGAAATTAAGCGAAACACATTTTTCCGTTAAAGAGTAAAACAAACTTTGCAAGAACTAGAACAACAATTCTGAGACTAGGACGTTTTGAAAATCAGACGGAGACAAATTTGCGATTGGCGTACATGTTAATGCAACAGCTATTGTGGAAGGTCCTGTGCGCTAGACCTTAGGATGAAACCAATTGACACGCTAGGGAACAGATCCGTCCTCGAAAGCGGACAAACGCACGGCATATTGCTTTTCAAAACAAGTTTGCAGACGTTCTTTTGTGTCTGTGGCCATCCTGACAAGGTTGGTCAGTCCCCTCTAGTTCGAAGAGCGACCTGCAGTGTCGTATGTATTCCTTTTTCGTCCGAGGGCAGGCGTCTAGCTGTTTTATGTAACATAACTGCTTTCTTCATAAGATGATGAATTGGTTGAACTATAGTGAACATTTACTAAAGAGGAAAGAACAGCAGTCAGGTCTGGAGCTGACTTTGACGTTTATAGAAACCCAATCTCTCCTGCTGTCTGTCTTCTTGATCATCTCGATTTC
>NW_004797339.1:590994-592272 GCF_000002075.1 Aplysia californica | reverse complement strand
TGTGTGTGTGTGTGTGTGTGTGTGTGTGTGTGTGTGTGTGTGTGTGTGTGTTTGCTTGTGTGTGAGAGCGTGTGTGTTTATATATATACTCCTTCTGCAGCCTTTCTATTGCTTTTCCTTGGCTACTTCATATTGTTGCCTTTCAGCCACACTCCTGATCTTATGGTAGGAAAGATCTATACCTAGCCATCTCGGACAAGGGCGACAAATCTCGGAGGTCTCGTGTGAAAGTTGCGCACGTTAAAGATCCCTAGGTGGTCTAAAATCGATAAGAGTAGGCTTCGGCCGCCACCCGGGCAAAATTCAAAAATTCTACCAACAACATGTTTAATGTGTCTCGTGCGCTCATACGGCCTTTTGCTGTTGCGAGTGCCGTAAAACTCTTACCAAAAAAAACAACAACAAAAAACCCTATCTCACTAACTCACTCATTCACTCACTCGCTCACTCACTCACTCGCTCATCCAATCACACTGTTCTCAGTGAGTGAAGATAAGCTCTAACCGATATTATGTTCTTAATTTTTTTGTGCTGAGAGAACTGGGATCGAGTAGGAGTTTGAGCAAAGTGAAGCACACTGACACAGTCATGGTCATAATATAGCCCAGAGGAAAAGCAAGGCGGATAGACAGAAACAACAGAGGAAAAGGAAAAGAAGTATGAGCTATTACTGGCACCTTCCAACCACAGCGAACGTGAACTGGAATTACTCGTAAACGAACCAAGTTTCCCTTGTTTCAACTTCTGTCTCTTTCATGATTCTATGAAGCTATAACTGGCACTTCAATGTATCCAACTGTGTGCTGATTACTGCGTGGGATAGTGTTCTGCTTCAGTGACGGCGATATTACGATTACTGGGAAACCACTGTCATCTTTACACATCTGTGCGCCGTGTTTCAATGTCATTATACGAGTATTACTCATCGTCAGAATAAAAGCATTGTGGCACATTAAGTTATAAACTTCATTTCACTCTCGGATGCTGAAAGCTTGAATTCAGTTGGGTCCATTTTTTACACGCACTTTTTGGTATGTTTTTTTTTAACCTTGTGTCCTGAAGAGGCTCAAGTAACTCCCCCCCCCTTCCTTCTCATCGAAACGACTTACATTGTGTATTGTAGAACAATTACTCTAACAGCAGCAACACACAAAATTACAGGCATATGGGTTTATCCTAATAAAGAAAATATACCGTCATGTTGCCAAAATGTTGAGTAGACATAGTAAGTTAATACTGTTCTTGTTGAATAAAAATGGTGACAGTATTTTGGGGGGG
>NW_004797339.1:587434-589037 GCF_000002075.1 Aplysia californica | reverse complement strand
AGATAGATAGATAGATAGATAGATAGATAGATAGATAGATAGATAGATAGATAGAGATAAAGACACACACATACACACATACGCACAGAGAGAAAGGGAGGGACAGAAAGAGAGAGGGAGCGAGAGAGACAGAGACAGAGAGAGAGAGACACACACACACACACACACACACACACACACACAGAGAGAGAGAGAGAGAGAGAGAGAGAGAGAGAAAGAGAGAGAGAGAGAATGCACACATACGCTTGCACACTCACTTCTCAAATAGAGAAAAAGTAGCCCCCGCACATTGAGATAACAAAGTAGACTAAGAGTAGATCTATGTACACAACGCAAGCGAAATGTTTTCGTTGTCTTCAGCAAACAGAGATGAGGCGAGGGGAGAGGGGCATGACGTGAGAAAACTGTTCATATAAACCCAAAACACCTACGCAGGAAGGAATTTGTGATAGCGTTAGTAATATATCCCTTTCTGTTCTCTTTTTGAAGTTATTAGATTGCTATTTTGAATAGTGAGTCTTAAGGAAAGGTCCCTCGTCTGAACGGCTGTAGGTTCTCGCATAACCGCAGCTATATTTAAAAGACACACTTGTCGTTCTGTTAGCGCTGTAGGTATCACGTGCCGGACAAAGGTTCGGTTGACCCTGGTTCCAATTCCCAATGGGGCATTCTTAAAAGTTGGCAATCCTGAAGGTTTCAAGATTCTCCAATCACTTGGCTTGGCTCCGTAATATTAGGACATTGAATTCGGAGGTTCTGTTTCTTAAATACCTGCACACCTAGAAAGCCTCTGTCGGAAGATTCCGATCTAGTGATGCCAGTGGTGTCCGTTTTGTCCTTGGAAAAAAGAACTTTACAGGAATCTTCCTCATTTCGCCCAGGTGGGAATGGGTACCCTGCTATAGTTGGAGAAAGATCTTGTCAGTTTCTAAGTGTCTTATCACTTAACTGACTGCTTCCACTGCTTGTTTCAGGCAAGTTGTAAATGTTTCTAAGAGTTGTAGGATTTGCACGGTTGTAGGATTTGCACGGATAATAATAGTTGTAAAGCGCATAGAGCGTGCTGCATTGTATGAATGCACGATGCATTGATGCAAGTAGAGAAATGGAATGCCTTTCTTATTATCAACCAGAACTGCTCAAAATTTTGCTTTGTGAGTTTCATTGCGTATTGTAGTACCCGTAATCATAAATACAGTTGAGAAAAACATAATTATGAGACAAAAAATATCTGACCGATTTCTAAAGATAAACAGTTAGTTAGACACAAAATATGAAACGTAATTGCTTTAATATGCAATGGACCCTTTACTGTGCAAGACACAGTGACGGATATTTCTAAAAGCCTGTCCCCTTATTAAATGAAAATGTTTTTAAAATCCACTTTATCGATCCCCCTTGGGAAAATTAGGGTAACTATGGCGTATATGCATATGTGCATACCAGGCGCGGTTCATCCATTGAGCACGGTCGTGCAGTGCCGCCCAAAATTTTAATGTTCTATTACTATCACGTAAAACACCCACAGTAACAAAATAAAAGACGACAGAAACAAACACTAGCCAAATATTATATCAAAATACGTTTCTCACTGGCGCCGTAA
>NW_004797339.1:582856-584117 GCF_000002075.1 Aplysia californica | reverse complement strand
AGAGAGAGAGAGAGAGAGAGAGAGAGAGAGAGGCAGACAGACAGACAGACAGACAGAGCCGCAGCGGGAGGGGGTGCTTATTTTGTTGTTTTGAAGTCTTATCTTTCAATGATAAAGACGTTTTGGGGCCATAAAAAAGATAAAAGCTAGCAAACACAAATATATTACATATGCGTCAACACACAATGACACACTCACCCACACACATACAAATACACACAAATAAACACATACAGACTCAGATACATACATGGGCTTCCTAACCATAAACGCATGAATGTGCTAACATAAATAAGATAGACAAGATAGCTAGGTTGTCAGCGAGATAGATAGAGAGATTCATGTTTGGTGTTATATTAATTTCTATTGAGTTATGGCTGTAAGTGTAATCTGAAAATTTAAGAAAATAGCTAGAAGATTGTATTGATTACAAGTTTAGGAATGAAAAGACTTTAATGATTCTCTGCAGTCCTCATAATTATTCTCAAATGCCTCTACCGATTGTTTCGATTCGATGTTGGATCACTTCAAAATTTAGTCGTGCTTTGAGTGTTTGAATTCTTGCCCCAGGCTAAAGTATTTCGACTTTTTGAGAAAAATTATTTAAATGTATGCCTAAGATTACCGTTTTCCTTTGTAGTTTAACTCTTTCCACGTCTACGAGGGTTTTGTCGGTTGGGACACACATAGAGTTGTAAAATGTGACAAGTTGAAGGTGGAGAGAGGCCAGTTAGCGGCCACTTTTGTTGAGTAAAGTAGACGTGACACTCTCAGAATGAAACATTTTCTAATATAATAGTTAATCATATCAAAGGGTACAATATTTACCCATTAATATAGACCTATGCATAACCGAGCTTGCAACAAAGGCTGCCATGATTTTTCACACGGCATTGTTGAGTACGGTACCGAAATGTACTATACTCTTTGATACATTATGATGATTTTGTTCTGTACTTACGTATAATGGATGTCTTCTGTTATGTTACTAGACGACAAGTAGGCTACATTTTGCATGAAAACCGTATGCCTTTTTTTTTTTTAACAGTATTTCAAAATTTTCGAGAAGAATAAAATCTAGACGGATATAAATGGATATCTCCTTTAAAATTGATATACATGTACTCTCAAAGCTGTAGATTCATGGACATATGGACTAAAGATTCAGGAGAAAAAAACACAATACTCGTTTACAGAGAGAATCGAAGCATTTGATTGTGGAAAGAGGAGAGCTTAAGATAAAAAGATCAAATAGCCCCCC
>NW_004797339.1:576713-582469 GCF_000002075.1 Aplysia californica | reverse complement strand
TCTCTCTCTCTCTCTCTCTCTCTCTCTCTCTCTCTCCATCCCCAATCCTTTCCGCTCGTCTCTCTCGGTTACTATATTTTTATTTTTTCCTCTCTTTCTTGCACACCCATGCTGTCTTGCCAGCACATACGAACAAACAAACAAATACATACTCATGATACACCCTCGAGCACCTATCTTCATATGCACGCCGTCCTCCTCCCACTTATCTATCGACTATCTCTCTATCAATTAATCAGGGTATATATTTTCAATCAGACTGTAAGAACGCTATGAATACAAGTATCAAAGTGTTGGAATTTTGTAAAACAAACCTCTCAACAACCATAAACGAGTCTTTCAAAACATTAATTATTAAAGTGACAACGTCAAAATTCACAAGGGGAGGTTATTTTGTGGGCAGGTTATATTCTGATGTATTTCTCTCCATTACTTCCCTTTGGGTCAATGAACGGCTTCACAGCTGCTCACAGCCACCATGTTAACACCGGTAACCTTGATCGTACAACCTTGAATCTCATTATCAGGAGTCATTATCAATATATTCAAAGAACTGGATTTGAAAAAGCTTGACATGTCAAACTCAATTTTTTTTTTACGTCCAATGTCTCCAAACTAGGTTTTGAAAGGATAGAACTATAATTCTAAGAAAGCGGAATACCAGGAGGGGCGTTGGTGGATGCGAGAGCTGAGCTCATGATTTCCCCCATTTATCTTCTAATTTGCTAAGACCTGACTCAAATCCTCACGCTTTCGACTGTATGTATATGGCTGTCATTTCATAAGACCTCAAATCTTGTCATTTGGCCAAATCATCGGGTTTAGTATTTTCTGATGATACCTAAGCCTGAGGTAGAGGCCTTCAACGTTAAATAATGTCTTTTCAGTGTTTTGTAAAAATATCGTCTTGTATAATTAATTAAAATACGTTACAGTTACACTGCTTCGGGGCTGTTTTTGTTTATCCTCCCAGAAGGACTCCAAACTGATAGAGAATATGGTTTTAAGGAGGGTGCCAAACAACCTCGAACTTCCAAGTAAATGGGAAGCACGTAGTTCGAAACCACGTCACGGCACACGGACATTACTCTTCTTGTGTTTCTCTAAAGCTCTTGGGGAGTACTTAAGGGTGTTACAGAACCTTCTCGATTTAATTAGACATTGCAATTTTCACCAAACTTAACGTAAAATGTTGAACAGGACAAATGCACAAACTATCTATATAACCAGCTTCATGAAAAACGAACGGATACAGAAATAAAACAAGGGCAAAGGTTTGGGCTTTCCAAATCACGTATTCAATTACACTAGTTATACAAAATCACTGACAAGTAAAACAATTTAAGTATGTAACATGAATTTTTTATTTCATGTTTAACAATGTTCAATAAATTAATAAATATCATATTCACAAATATCAGATATTTCAGTTTAATGTTGACTGAAAGGTCTGAGGTACAGTTCCCCCAACGAATTATGACATGACTCCTTCCTCTCCGTCCTTCTCTCAAACACCACAAGCTGCTGTTATCGCCTTGAATTAAAACCCCCAAACTTGTCCACCCTTTATTCCAATCTGAGGAAACCCTGACTGAAAATTCATTACCTAGCAAGTGTTTTCAAGTATCATTTTGAGCTCAACTGTTCGAATTTCTTTAAAAACAGTATATTACATGGGGATATATGTAGACGGTAAGCAAAGCATTTTAAAACAGAATATACATTTTAAAAAACCGGATCAAATGACTAGTCTTTGCAAGTAATAATTGAACAATCTTTTGGTTCAGATATTACTTTCTTGAGAGGCCGACATGCTATGGTGTTCCAGCAGGTTGGCATTATATTATGAGTCATTAGCTGAAGAAGAGGTCACCAAAGCCTTTGCAGCTGCATGTTGGGCAACCATTCTTGTAGACGCGGCCAAAGGGACAGAAGTTTCTGCACAGTCGCCCGCACCTTGAGGGTTTCGGGGTCACTAGAGGAACAGATGGTGCTGGCTTACATGTGCAAGTAGGACAGCCGTTATAGGTTTCGCGCCCAAAAGGACATTGGTTGAAGCATCCGACTTGGGGGCAGACTATGCGTTCTAAGGGTGCTGGTCTTGATTTACAGGCGCATGTTTCACAACCGTTACGATCGAGAACTTTCCCGAACTGGCAGTCGTTAAAGCATGCCAAACGTGGACAAACGGGGTAAGGTTTACAGGTGCACGTATCGCAGCCGTCTTGGTCTACAACCCTGCCGTATGCGCAAAACTTTCTGCATCGAACTGAGGAACATTTAAACGGCTCAGCGGGTATGTCCGGACGAGATTTGCAGGTGCAAGTTTCGCAGCCGTTCTGATCGGTGACTTTTCCATGTGTACAAAATTTTTCACAAACGGGCCCACAAAGAGGTTGAGGCTCAAGGGGCGGTAAGCACGAACACATATCGCACCCATTGCTGTCTTTTCTCCTGCCATAGAGACAAAACTTTCTACAGGTTATAGGACTACAGACGGGAGATTGGAATGGTTTACAACTGCAGGTAGGACACCCCATGGAGTCAAGCTGCTTACCGTTAATGCAGAACTTACGACAAGTTATGGTGGGGCAACGAGGTCTGGAGAGTAGTTCTGTGGGTTTACATTCACATGTGGGACAGCCGTTACTATCATTAATTCGCCCATTAGGGCAGTTCTTGATACACCCACGCCTGGGACACACAGGTACAGCAGACGGCCGTGGTCTTGCGGTTGTGGCCGGCGCCGGATTACACCTGCAGGTGGGACAGCCATCGCTGTCGTGGACTCGTCCGTACAAGCACAGATTTTTGCAGTACGGCTTACACTCTTTCTTCTCCTGGGGGTTGAGTTTACAGCTACAGGTAGGACACCCTCTAGAGTCGTAGACTCTCCCGAAGGGACAGAAGTTTCTGCACAACAGTCCACAGCCGCTGTCTGGCCTTTGCTCAATCCTTGCGGGCGTGCACTGGCAAGTTATAGGGTCAGGGAAGTAGCCGGGGCGACAGGTCCGGCGACACGCAAGGGAAAACGCTGGAGAAAAATCCAAGAGAAAGAAAAGTAACTAAACAAAACATTGTGTTGTCTTATCAAATGCAGTGCATCTAAGGAATTTCTGTAGGTTCCAGCTCTACCATTGTACAATAATTGATTACATGCCTCGTAAATTGTTGATGGCCCATGGCTAATTTTTGTCTGTACACAGGACATCAAGGTTTAAAACCTAGCATATTATAACTAGATTTATATGGAAATAGGCGTAGCATTACTAAAATATTAATTTGGTGACGACAAGAACACATCGCTTTCAAAAGAAACAGTTGTTCTTTCTGATTATTTTTGTCCAATACAATGCTTAACTGAATGAGAAGTAAGTAGGTGCTTTCTAACTGCTATTAACGCTCAAAGTAAACACCCCATACAGCACATTAGAGTTGGTTTTGAAAACAGAACGTGATGTTCCCATGCAGCTTTGAGTGCTGTTGGGATATCTTGAAGGAAAGAAAATAGTTTAGACTCCCACTCCCATTTGCACCTCAAATTTTCCCTGGTTTGTCCATTTCACAAACCGCTCTTTCGCTCTGTGTGGCAAGTATTTACCCAACTTGGGTTATCAAGATAGGTGTAGAAATAAGTGGAACATACCGCGTAGGAAGCAAAGGTACGGATCTGTATATTCCCATGAATATCCTAAATGTAATTTCACATTCTTCCAAACAAAAATATTTCTGCAAAATACTGTTTAATTACATTTTAATTGAACTGTATAGGGTGTATATTTGTACACTTTATGAGCCTTAAGTTCTGATAATAATATTGTCAAGTTACTACAGAAAGTTCAAAATAATATGTCGCACCTTCCGATGGATAATATTTACTCAAAGCCACACACTAAGAGGAAAAGGAAAGTAAAATGAAAAAGACTGCTATGCCCCAGGATAGAAATATACATTACAATGGCGGAATGGAAATATAGGTAGCAATGCATAGACGTGCATAAAGCACTTTTAGGAAATACCTCCCCCCTCCCCATCCCCACACAAAAAACAACGAAAAGGAAAAAAAATCAACCACAACAATAAACAAATGATTAAATAAATAAATATAAATTGTATGTAAAAAATAATGGAGAGTAAAAGAGGAATGTGTAAATATCGACAAATGAGTATTCTGTGAACAACTCACCATCACTCCCGAGCGTCATCCATGAAAGTCCCAGGAGCAGCAGGGCAACTTGTCCTCCTCCCATGGTCAATTTCTTAAATATATCTTTCTTTCTTGCTTTTTCTTTCTTCCGAACGTTTGACTTTGCTTCAGGTTATAATGACACCGGTACAAATACTAGTTCTAAAACACGTTTCTTTCAAGTGATAGAACTGTTCCTGTCTGTGACTCCGGTGTTGAGTACCCAATAGTTAAACGGCCCGCTTTTTATAAGAACGGGCCCACGCACAGTGTCAGTTTTCCTAATACGTCACCATCACGTCACATCGCGGAAGTAAACTGAGTCACAGGATAAACGTATGGGTTTCTCTTTTTTGTCCACCCCTTCTTTTTTCTATCGTTCGCATTTCACTTCGGGCCCTTTGCGATGGCATCATACATGTAGCGGAAAGAACGAACCCTCTTGTTTACATGTAGGCGACGTATGCCCCATAATTTCAACATCTGGTAGACAGAAAAAAAGGAGTGTATTTCAACTCTGCTCATCGCGTGGGCTAAAACAGGCAGGCGAGGGAGGGCGTTTTCGATTTTGCCTAAGGATAAAAATAAAGAACTCAAATGGAAGCTGGGAAGAGCTGAAGTAGTCAAACAATATACCCGGATATTCCCTCGTTCAGTTTTGAGCAAGGTTGGCGAAGTTTTGCTGTTCTCTTCGTTCAAACGGTATGAAGGGCAAACATTGATCAATAGAAGAACCCCAGCGGTCCACTGCGTAATTAGTTACTGCGAATTGCTCTTTAACGTAAGCGTGCAGTTTATGTTCGAGAAGGTAGAGAAGGTCAGAATAAAGAAAAGACGCTGCAGAATCTGAGCAAAAGGGGAGGCAGAAATAGGATCCTTTACTATCACGTCTGTAAACCAAGTATTTCAGGGCGCTGACACTTGATGCGCACAAAATAGTCTTTTATCCCCAGAATAAATAGTGGCGACTCTTTTACGGGCAGTAATGATTTATTTTGTTGTAACGAATGTTTGAGGACAAGAATTGGAGGACTCATTTTTTGCATGTTAATGAAGAGCAGTCTTAAAATGTTCGCATCTCGTCTTTAATTTTTATCCTTCTGAGAGGGGCCGGTGAGTGCCCCGAGCAGCTCCTGGACCTGTTTTTCGACAATCCTCAGTAAAACCTTACCAAGACAGTTTTGGTCTCCACAAGCTTCTTGGTTTTCTTAGGATGCTATGGATAACCAGAATTTGAAGAAGGAAGAGTTCTTTATTATGATTTAAGGAGTATTACACGACCTTTGTGGCGCTGTGTATATACAATCTTTGCCTACCCGAGAAGCTTAGGGTCAGAATCTAAGAAGGGGTGAAATTTTTGTTAAACAAAAACTCTTCAGCTCCATATTTAGAACTAACTTGACCTAGCATGAACATTCAGGGTATTCATTCTCTTTAGGACCACATTTCGGTCGCCATGACATTCGCGAAAGACGCTTTTAACTTGTTTTAAAAAAGACGGGTTGAAATTTACTTTGGCCAATTTTTCTATTCCTTAATGGATTGACATTTTCTGTTCACCTACCCCCCC
>NW_004797339.1:575380-576613 GCF_000002075.1 Aplysia californica | reverse complement strand
TTCCCCCCCCCCCCCCCCCCCCCTTACGTTTCCCCTATGTTCTGATTAATCAAAAACTGCTCCACTTTCTAGAAGCAGAGACTATGTGCACGTAAGATAAACGTGCCATCTTACAAAACATGTATCCCCGCCTTTATATCTCTTTCTTTACGCTGTTCTTTTTTATTTCGTACTTAAAACATAGTACTTTTCTTATCGTTAACGATGTGAACAACACATTTGCTGTTTTTGTTTTTGTTTGGTGCACATCAGCTTGTCAGAAAATTTGCCTGTCGACGGGGGTATGTTTGGAAATTGAATCATCCGACAGGGTCTTAAAATATCCTTATCAATAATTTAAAGTAAAGTATCTATGTTTAAGAAACACCGAACCAAAAGTGCAGTTCTGTCCCTAAATGTTTTAATCTATTATGTTTCCCAGTGTCTTCATAGTGTCGGGTTTTGATTCTGAAACTGAACTTGCTCAGTGTGTTTGTATAAAAAATGATGTGTCAAAGTAAGCCAAAGAAATACTATTATTATACAACACTATGTGATGTTGTTTTCGAGGTTGCTTGAAATTGTGTTCAAGGTCTCGTACAAGGTTAGGCTCTTGCTTACCGCGTGTGTCCTTAACATGTCAATTGCCGGATAATGAAGGACTTTCCCTTTCTTGATTCAGCCGGTTTTGTTTTGACTGCCGCTTTCATATTTAATCAAAACCTGGGGACGTGGTAATCTAGTAATTTTCTCTTTGAAACGTTTTTCTCAGTCAAGTTTAGCGAAAGCAAAAGTACCCCCCCCCCTCTCCAAAGCCAAACTGAATCTATTCGCTTGGTTTTTGCGCAGACCACTTCCGAGTGCCCATCTCTCCCCTTGTTGTTTTGTCCTTTGTCCGCCCCGGTGCGGAACACTCACAACTTTTTGCTCATCTATCTTGATTCGAATTCTAAAAATCGGAAAAGATAATACTCCACGGCTGGGGAACGACAATTGAGTGAGAATAATTTGGCCAACCCTCGAGGGCTGAAGAAAATTTGCTTTTTGAGATAAGAAGGAGCTAAAGAATCCATGGCAAAGACGCCGTGGTACAGGACGACAGGGGTTCCGCCTTTAACTGTTGTCTCCCTCTCTTTGTACACTACTGACTTTTCTGCTATTAATAACCTTCTACTTCTTACTTTATGTTGCACATCTCTGACCCTATCTCTCTCTCTTTCTATATATCTCTCTCCCTCCCTCCCTCCTCTCCCC
>NW_004797339.1:570891-572228 GCF_000002075.1 Aplysia californica | reverse complement strand
TATTATAATAATAATAATAAAAACTGATAAAACAGTAATAATAATAAATGTAAAAGATAAAGAGCATTTATATGCGCAAATTCTGGGTTCAAAAGCAAGCTTTTTACGTTTTACAAGCTGTGTTGACAAAAAGAAATGGACACAGTTATTGACATAGCCTAGACTCCATCAATCATTCCTTAATTTTGAGGCGGCCAATGACGTAAAAGCCCTTTACCGTCCTCATCTTCGTTCTGTGAAATTGTTTTCTTCCTGCTTGTCGTTACAAAAACTGAGATTCGTCTTTTTAGCAACAGTAAATGCAGCCTTCTCCTTTTTAGTTGAGGAATCTTTTTACACGTTATTAATCGCCTCTAAAGTAAAAAAACACACCCCAACAACAACAGAAAAAGAAGTGCAAATACAGCGCTTAGGCCTTCAACTCACTGCCTGGGAATAGGAGCCTCCTTTTGAGGTGTGAAATCAAATTTGTCTTACTTATTTACATAGGCAGAACGAAAAGTAAAGAGCCCCTGATAGACATTTCCTTCTTTGTTTGGTTTGTCTAGGTTGCGCTTGGCAAAAACATGCTTACCTTACTTTTTATGACCACATGCAAGGATTCACGCTCTATCTCTATTCAAAAAGTGGTTTGTTGGCGCATTAGTGTGATTCTGATTCTTGTAATGCGTTTCAGTGTTACTATGCTACGTTCAACCCTTTTCCTGGTGAAATATAGACGATATCTTCTGTGCAGTGAACTGTGCTTTAATCATTCTGATCGTTCTTAATCCTTTTCAGCTGTATAATTTAGTGCCACACAACAAATACATCCACATGCGAGATATTCAAAATAAAATGAAAATATCGACACCATACGTACGATATAGTTCTACGAAAGCCTGTGAAATTGATAAATTGATGCATTACTTAAATCGGTTTCTACTGTTTAATTAAGTATTCTCCAACACTCACCTTTACAGAGAAATAATGTAAGGACTCTAACATCTGTAACAAGTCATAAACTAAGGATAACACGGCTTCCATCAGATGATAGCCATAAACTTGACTTATACCATCATTAACTGGTGTTTGATTTTGTGAAATAATATTTTTACGGGGAAAAATTACATCATGTGTTGAAAACTGTCGTTAGAAGGTTAACCTTTGCTTTCCCTACCTTAAGAAGAAAAATGGAAAGGGCTTTTTTTTTACATAGTTATCACGATAAGGTAGTTTCTTCGGTTGACTAATACTATTTTTATATACAGTGGAAACCATATATAACAGGCCCGGTAATAACAGGGATCCGGTAATAACAGGGATATTTAAAATCCCCGTTTTTTTCCTACTCTTTG
>NW_004797339.1:566822-569353 GCF_000002075.1 Aplysia californica | reverse complement strand
AGCCCTGAAAAAATAATATACATATTATAAAAAAAGAAAAAGAAATTCTTATTTGAAGCGAAGTCTATCAAACCCAGAGATATTATTCCAATGTCAAGAGTGTGAAAAGTTTCCTCTTCCCACACCCCTCGCCGCTTTTTCGTCTGTCCTCTCCTTGGCGACAACCCAATCTTGCAAGTGTGCCATTTTCTTTTTTATTTCAAATGTTGCTTTCTTTTAAAACAAATATCACACTGTAATGCTCTCTTTGTTTTCAAGATATACACTCTACTTCCTACGTATAAACCGGATTTCTTTTATATTTCAGGAGATTGTGTCAAGACCTGAGTTTTTCCATGGAAACCCTGACTACTATGACATGGAGCAAGGAGAAATCGGTAAATAACCCGTCTTTTAAAATGCATGTTTCTATTTATTTCAATGGAGAGTCTTATATCATGTATCATTTTCAACCTTGTTAAAACCCTCTCAAAGATTTAAAAAAAAATCTAATACGGGGTGCCCACTACGGCTGGATCGGGCCGATCGCCCGACTCGATCGCCTGAAACTGAAAACAAACACGTTTGTTTTTAAGGCGATCGAGTCGGGCGATTGGCCCGATCGGCCGATCCCAGCCGTAGTGGGCACCCCGTATAAGAATACAACATCCATCCCTTCCCGCTATTCTTTCTGAATAGGACGTATACTGATGAAAGAGGTATCAATCGTGTTGCATAAGATACATGAATCTTCATCAAATTAACAAAGGGCATGGTATGTATGCATAAAATAGAAACGTGTACTTTGTCTCGGACGAAATAAGGCAAACGGTTTTTTCTCTGTGTGTGTGGTTGGGGGGGGGTTGATATCTACAATAGAGAGTTCACATTGAACAGTAGAAATATACGTTTGTTTTTCTACTGTGCTAAATCTGCGACGACGGCTAATAAAAACAGCAAGAGGAGACGGATACAATATCCGAGCACATATACCGTTGTAAAGGTCTTGCTTGTCTTGTCTTAAGGTGAAAGATAATGGGAAAAAGAGATAAATGCAAGCTAAGAGCAACTTAATGATTATATAAGACGTCTAAATTCTTGGGCGACCAGAATTAATAGTCAGGATACAGAACATTTCCGACCAAGACTGGACGGAGTGGAACCTCATGATCGCCTATTTCTGTTCCACACCCGGTGCTTGAGAGAGCGAGAATGAGTAACTTCTAGATTACCGTATTCAGTCTATGCTGGATTTTTCCTGAAAATAGCAATGGGCCTCTCCCGATACCAAAGGATTTATCTTTAAATCTCAGACATGCCCTGAAAGCGAGTAATTTCTAGATTTCAGTATTTAATCTGTGCTAGATTTTTCATGAAAATAGCCAATGGCCTCTCCTAGTGACATAGTACTTGTACATCTAAAATAAAGAGGAACTTTCACGTTCAAAAGAAGAGTTTCGCAACAACCAACGTGTAGCTGTAGTGTCTTTTCTAGTCAACACTGATTTGTGTGCCAGTTAAAACGTATTGAAGATTCTTGTAACAAACCTTTTGTTTGGTGTTAACTAACTCGTTTAATCTGATCTACCCCATGCCATTTCATATCAAGTTGCAGTATCTAATCAAATCTAGTCCTTAATATGAGTACTCTTAGGTTTTTTCGTTTTCTACTTCCCAGTATACCTAACAAAATTTTATAAATACGGTATTGTACTAGTGTGTGTGTGTGTGTGTGTGTGTGTGTGTGTGTGTGTGTGTGTGTGTTTGTGTTTGTGTTGACGAGTGCATGTGCGTTTACGCAATTATACTGCCGCGGCAAAGTTATTATTATGAAGAGCAATACATTGTTGTCTTACATCTCATCTCAATTCATCTCAACTGAAATCATTTCATCTCAACTCATCGTTTCTTTTCTTATTTTATCATATCTCGTCTTATCTTATCTTACCTTATCTTTTCTCTTCTCATCTCATCTCATCTAATTGTATCTTTATCGTTCTAAAACACCCTCCCCCCTCCAGGCAACTGCTGGTTTGTTGCCTCCGTGGCCTGCCTGGCAGCCTCCCCACAGAAAAGACTGCTGGACAGGGTAGTCCCACGGGATCAAGGTTTTGACAGGGACTATTGCGGTGAGTGCTCGCTACAGGCTGGATTTTTCTCATTTTATTGTTTATGTTCTTGCTAAAAGTATACACAAAACATGTATACACACACACATGCGCGCGCGCGCGCACACACACACACACTAACACGAACACACATATGCACATGTATACACACACACAAACTCACACACACACAAACGCACACACAAACACACGCACACACACACGCGCGCCCGGCGCGTGCACACGAGTCCGACTCCAAGTAGGTGTAAAGTACTCGATTCCTAAGCATATTATAGTCAATGTGTTCTTTACTGATGCCTAAAGTATATTTTCTTACATCCTGAACCGTCCTTTCTTCCTCTTTGTATTGTTTGCATAATTAGTACGTACACGCATGTATTCACAAAAGATGCTGAGAGAGAGAGAGAGAAAGAGAGAGAGAGA
>NW_004797339.1:561893-565742 GCF_000002075.1 Aplysia californica | reverse complement strand
GTGTGTGTGTGTGTGTGTGTGTGTGTGTGTGTGTGTGTGTGTGTGTGTGTGCGTGTGCGTGTGTGTGAGTCTGTTTGTGATATTATACAGAGTGAGGTATCATAAAGAGGAGGAGCAATAAACATAAATAGTGTTAAAAGCTTTTTGCGATATCGGTAGTCTAGCCATTTGGCCTCTGGACTCGGTAACGTTAGAATGCGCGTTCTGGTGCTCGTGGCTCATCTCGGACTGACTTTGTGTCCTTGAGAAATTAGCACTTTACTCACATCTGCCCATTTTCCTAGAGCCTATCGGAGGGAGGTGGACATAAAATTTGGAGATCTTACCTCATACATAACCTCACAGCGTTGTAAGTATACATGACACACATACACATGTTGTAAGCGCGACAATCAAGACATTTCGCAAAGAGTTACCTTTCAAGCTATGAAACGAAGAGTTTTTGTGAGTGATGACATTTATAATTTCGCGCATTTTTTTGCAAGGGCATATTCACAGATTAAACCATCTTTGGTTTCTATTGACACCCAACAGTTAACTGTGGAGCAAAATATTGCCTAAAAAGCTTTCCTTTTCTCATATTTTGTTTGTGTTAGACGTATCTAACGATATCGTTTTATCGTCTCATTTCTTTGATCGTTGTCCTGTGTATTTTTTCCCTCTTAGGGGCGTTCCGCTTCTGGTTCTGGCAATACGGAAAGTGGAAGGAGGTGATCGTTGACGACAGGCTGCCCACCTACAAAGGAGTCTTGCTCTATGGCAGGAACCGAACCTATCCTCAGGAGTTCTGGTGCCCCCTGCTGGAGAAAGCCTACGCCAAGTAAGAAATGGCGGAGCCTTACGTTGGATTTTTATGAAAGTTGTACACATTTTGATATGTATATCAAATTCCCACTGGGGCAAAGCGATAGAGTATCATGTATCTATCTAAGCTTGTGTTCACCATTGGTTTATTTCAGGACTTTGCCAACCTGACGAAGCCATTATTATCAGAACTGAGAAAAGTCATATCAATATGTATAATTAGAAAAGAAGATGTCTAAATCATGTTTTATTAATATTTTGCGCGATTTAACATGTTGTATTGTAGAATTCTATGTAATATCTGAGGTCTCAGAAGAGCCAACCCTGGACATTCTAATGTATACTCGATTTCCTTTCGATTTTATATAAGACTTCTACAAATGTGTGATAGAAATAAGTACTTATTGTTGCTTGTGTTGTTATTGATTTGCTTTGGCTGTTGTAGATTTTGCTGCCATTGTTTTGTTACTGTTGTTGAATCGGTCAACAATTTTTTTTTTTAATTTCGCTTTTATATCATATATTAGAAGTGGCTTGTTTATTTCTGTTATGTCATCACTCTCTACCCAGAGTAAAAATTCCAGAGTAAAAAAAACTAACTAACATCCTGCCATGCCTCGTGTTTCTTCTTCAGACTTCACGGAGACTATAACACGATTGATGGTGGTCGCATCCACACGTCACTGGTTGATCTCACAGGGGGCATGGGCGAGATGGTGCCTCTCAAGACAAGCATATCGCTGCCAGAGCTCAAGGAGATGATCATAAACTGTCAGAAGATGAACAGTATCATGGGTGGAGCTATATTTGTAAGGCGTTTTGTCCTCATTCACCTTCTTTGTTTGGACAGAAGAAAAAAATATGCAAAACTGAACGAATCAATCAGTAAATGGTTAATCGAATGAAAGAATAATTAACGTAATGGAGGAATGAATCACAAATGAACGAATATTTTTTTAACGGATTCTTTTTAAAATGAATATTCGAAAGAAAAAAAATAACTGGGTGAGTGAAAGAATAGATAAAGTTATGAATGGATGAATGAACATATGAATGAATGAATGAATGAATGAATGAATGAATGAATGAATGAATGAATGAATGAATGAATGAATGAATGAATGAATGAATGAATGAAAACAAAAATACATGAATAAATTCCATTGATAGCGTGGTATTATTACAATAATTGATATAAAGGAGTTTGAAGCTCTTGTAATGTACACAATATTATGCCATGGTCTGTGAGAGGGAGAAAGCAGTTTGGGAATTTTTGGGGAACGGACAGTCTTTCTACTTTTTAAAATCCTTCTCATTAATACTAGGTTAATAGTACCTACACGGGAAAAATACCTGACACCTCCCCCCCAAATCAAAACAACAACAAACAAACAAACAACAACAACAACAACAAAAACAACAACAACAAAAACAACAACAACAAACCAACCAACAACAACAAACCAAAGAACAACAACAACAAATAAACAAAACCAATGTAAGAGAAACGAAACCCCTGTAATTTAGTAATAATCCTGCTTGATTACGTCTGATCTTAGAATGTTTAATAGACCCTAAGAGTCTAATTTGTGTATTTTAGTCTAGTTAGTCTGCTCTCCGTCTCTCTGTATGATATATGTAGTAAGTATTTTGATAGCTGTCATGAAACTACTGTATGAAGTGTAATGTTTAAGATTTTCATCAATGTAATCAGCAGTTGCGAGTCTGATTCGCTCATAGGGAAGTCTATAATTTTTATCAAGTACCCCAGTCTTCCAGCCGGAATATAGTTGCCGATTTGCCTGGGTTGGTCTTGACAGGCATGGTCGAAATAGCCGACTTCTTGAAGAAGCTAAGATAGGCAAATGAGACCGCAAAACATTACAGTCCCAAATCACAGATAGTGAGCAGCTCATACAGCAACTCAGTAAATTTTTAGATTCAACAGAAGTAACCAAGCTAGAGATAAATGTTTATCTTTAAATTAGGTTCTCTTAAAAGTAGAAGGATTTGCAAACGGATGATTATGGAAGGCTTTACAGTCAAAATCTGTTCTAGTTGAAACGATTTACCCCGATGCAAGTGTCTGAAAATGTGCTCTCCTAACCCCCCCCCCCCCCCCCCCACCTGTTTTTCTCTGCAGCAAAAGAAAAATGCCGGAGGCCGAAGAGAAATCAAACTAAAGAACGGACTCTACTCCGGCCATGCCTACAGCATTCTTAAAATCAAAGAGGTAAGTTAGTGTCTTGTCCCAGAAGTCTGTAAGTAGGCCTACCCGTAAGTGCGAGTACATGCGAGGCTGTATGTGTGTATATATGTGCTTTTGGGTATTTGTACATCTTTGTGTAAATGGGTGGGTGGGTTGTTGGGCGGAGGATGAGGTTTATTTTCAAGGTTTATGTATGTGATTAGGTAGACAAAAAAGAAAAAGCTTTCTTGCTGAGATTGCGTTCTTAAAACTATTCCTGAAATGTGTGACCTGAATAATCTTTATTTATTTTTAACCCCCTCACTGCCAGGCTTCTATTCTCAGGCCTGCTTCATGGTCCACATCTAAAGCCAGGCAGTGGATAGGTTAGACCTATGATTCAATATATCGCGGAAAAGCATAACATGAGTAACTGAAACATTGCGCAAAACTGAGATATAAACCGAGACAGGTTGATAATAGCATTATGACACCTGCTCTCCCCAGGTTGACACACGTGAGGGTACGAAGACAATCCTGCACATGAGGAACCCTTGGGGCAGAGGAGAGTGGAACGGCGCCTGGGCCGACGGGTGAGTGGGCACACAGCCACAACAACAATATAAAAAAAAACAACAACCGATAATGACGGTAGCCACCACATTAGCAACAGTAACAGCAACCACAACATGAACGATATCGATAACCTTGTTTGTAACAATATTAGAATTAATACTAATTAAAGGAACAAAAATAATTATAACAACAACAACAATTAAAATCATCACATCGAAGAAGAAGAAAAAGAAGAAGAAGAAGAAGAAGAAGAAGAAGAAGAAGAAGAAGAAGAAGAAGAA
>NW_004797339.1:559198-561293 GCF_000002075.1 Aplysia californica | reverse complement strand
CTGGGATTTATGAAACGTAGGAATGTGCTTTTACTCTTTGACTTAGAATATACCCCATAACTCAATTCTCTGGCCTGGTAGTGAAGTGGTTAATTAATGGGAACAAAATATGGTATCGCCACTTTGAGAAGTACTGCAATTACTAATGATGATACATATTTTTCATTCTTTTTGCTCAGGATCAGCTTAGAAGACTTCCGGGACAACTTCGATGAGCTGGAGATGTGTCACTTGACCCCAGATGCTCTGTCTGATGAGATTGCTGCCAACCTGGTAACACGACATCTCTCTCTCTCTCTCTCTCTCTCTCTCTCTCTCTCTCTCTCTCTCTCTCTCTCTCTCAGCTCACTACTATTATGCTCTCCCTTCCACTTTCTTTTCCGCCTCCCCCATTCTTTTCTTTCTCTTCCTCTCAGCAGTTGGAAAGTATTGGTTAGATCTAACGTACGCTCGTTGCCAAATTGTTGTTAGGTTTTATTGTGTCTGAATTTTACTTAATCAAGAGTATCTTGATTGTGTGAGATAGTTTGTGACGTGACATTTTACTTGTGTGCCCTAAAAATGTGTTTTCGTCTCGAAGAAAAATAGGTTTCAGATCGCTTTATAAACCTAGATTTGTATCGAGTAGATTGTTGATGTTTTGTGAGCTATGTACTCTGAACATTTTTAAAGGTAATAAATTCTCAGCTCTTGAACGCCAAGCCCAGTTGAAGAACAAAATCAGTGAAAACATATGCTCCACCAACTTCTGTCTGGCAACATACTAATAGCCGGAAGGAGCTCTCGTTTGAGTTTTTCGCGCTTTTATTTTCAAAGTAAATTTTGTCTACTTCATTCTTTGTAGGATGGGGATGTTTCAGTTTTGATACGCTGTGGGTGGGTGGTTTGCAGGTGCTCTTGTTTGGTTTGCTCTTTCTTTCCTATCACACATCGCCAGTACCTCCTCCTTCTTTTCTGTGTATGTTACTCTCTAATAATAAATCTAATCTAATCTTCGGCACTTGTATGACCTAACTGTGTTACAAGTGGCGTAAAACTGTTGATAAAACACAAAGCTAAATTCGTTGTAATACACAATAACATCATCAGTGCAGCTCCATTGAACAAAACCCGTGAATCGTTCAAACGCGTTTCATTACTCGCACAACCAAATCCACATTGCAGCAACTTTGAATGGATATAGACAGAGTCATATTATGTATTGCATTTTGTGTGTGGGTGTGTGTGTATATATATAATATATATATATCAAGGACTACTATACTCTATAGTAGTTAATTATAATGAAATCCAAGAAACCGGCATTTTTAGGCGGTTTGGACATTTTTTTCGATTTGTTTTTTGGCTCAAAATTTTGTATTCCTATTTAAAAACATTTTTATGTGTGGATTTTAGGGAAAAACTTTGATAAAAGCCTCATAAATGTTAATTTGCAGATTCCAAGCAATGGAAGTGACCACATTTTGGCGGCCATTTTCTCGCTAATTTTACCTCTGAAACCAGGCGACCCCACCTCCTTCAATTGCCTCGAGTTCTATTCAAGATATATGTTAAATATATTATGATATATAGATAAATAAATAAATAAATATAATATACTGGAATGGAGCAAGCAATCCTGAGATAAAAGTGAAACATGTGCTTCCAAGTTGCACAATATATCATAGATGTATAGATTGATTCTCTATTCCGCTTTCGTGTTTGTGCACTCCATAATTTCAAATGTGTGGGACCAATGCGCACTTCTAGAGAACGGAAACCTCACTTGTTTACAATGGCGTTTTAGAAGACGGGCTTTCCCAAGATTAGACGAAACCAAAATTTATTAAAGAATCGGGGAAAGAAGTGTGCGTGGTTTTTTTAAGGTTAGGTCCTAGCCACATGGATGCTGTGGACGCCTGCAAATTTTAAAACGTGGGGGTTAGGCAATAAGGAAAGAGCTTGTGCACAAAGCCTCCCAAGTCCAATGCGCGATAGTTTCGAACGGAAGTACGACTTGAAATAAACAAATCTGGCGGATTTTCTAAAATTACAGAGACAGAAGCGTCGGCCTACAAAAGCGATCGGCGAAATAAAGAAATTTAGCTTTTTGCAG
>NW_004797339.1:546816-557030 GCF_000002075.1 Aplysia californica | reverse complement strand
GTCGCCTGGTATTAGAGAAAAAAATTAGCGAGAAAATGATCGTTGAAGTTTGGTGAATTTCAACGTCTTGAAACTGCAAATTTGCATTTTTTGGTGTTTCTCTTTGATCAACAGTTAAATCCACTCAGAGACGTGTTTTAAATTGACGAAATAGTGTTCAGCCTCATCAATTTCGATAAAAATTGTCCAACGGGAGGAAATAATGATACATATAATATGTAGGTTTCTTCGATGTCATTATTTTGAAGAGCGCCTGGATTCACCACGATGTCACACATATACTCATCTTGATACACCCGAAAACAAACATTGCCCACCAAGTCTCAAGATGAATTCAGCAAGTGAGGAGAAAGAAAGGAAGGCTAAAAAATACTCGGAGGAGGGACTTAATTTCAAACCTTAAGACGATGATATACTGCTATATCATACAAAGGTGGATTGAAGTACGTGGAGAGCTCTTCATGGTGTAAGGGGTGAGAAGAACTGCTGCTGCTGCTGCTGCTGCTGCTGCTGCTGATGTTCTGAAGTGTTCAAAAGACACCCATCATTATAACTTGTTTCTTCTAAGCAGAAGACTTCCTTGGCCCTGCTTGCTAAGGCCAAACCTTTCTGTGAGGGACACGCTTAGACTCGACACACTTGCATCTTTGGCTATTTTAACTTGTCTGCTTTTTCTGTCACGCACAGTGGATATGTCTGTCGAAGAGCGCGCGTTTGAAAGTGTATAATGCACTGGTTACAGAGTAACTAAAAAGAAACGAAAGTATTTTCTAGCTATTTCCTTCTTCTCGTGTCTATTAGCCGTAAACGTAAGGGATTCAGATTTTATTTTGTATAAGAGCAAAAAATCTCTTGTTGACACCACCGATTTTTTTTCAATCGCGGGAGTAGTACTGTTGTATTCAATCAAACTTGTTTTTATTTTTACTTTTCCAGCCCTGTTGCGCAACCGATCAACCCTGGAGATGAGGACGTTCCACCTACGCCAATGATCAAGGTGAGTGGAGTATACCTTTAACAAAAGCTTTGTTTTATACTTCACTACCCTACCCCCCCCGGCCATACTTAAACATCATTATTGTAAAACGTGGAGGTCATACGACTATCACAGGTGACCGATTCCACTTGGTCAGAGGTATCTAGTACACCACAAGCTTGCGCGTTGAAAATGAAAGCTTTTATTACACTATTGTTACAAGTAACCGTTTCGCTTTTCCTTTCAGACCAACGAGGAGAGAGTGGCCAATGAGGAGTTTGACAAACTAGCAGGGCTGGAGGGAATGATCGACGCTGCTGAGCTCGAGCTTGTCTTCGGGAAAGCTTTAGTCTCTGGTAGGTCAATAAGCGTAGCTTGAATCAGTAAGATAAGATAAGATGAGATAAGGTAAGATAAGAGAAGAGAAAAGAAGAGATGAGATGAGATGAGATGAGATGATATGAGATAAGATACGATACGATAATATAAGATAAGATAAGAGATGAGATGAGATGAGATGAGATGAGATGAGATGAGATGAGATGAGATGAGATGAGATAAGAGAAGAGAAGAGAAAAAGGAGATTGACACTTTTGTTTTCTGCACTGCATTGCATCTTTTAAAAACATGAAAACTGTCCCTGGTGTCCACAGATGACAAGACACAAAAAGCTGGCTTCAACACAGAAACATGCAGATGCCTCGTCGGTCTCGCCAATGTATCCTTCCACATCATACCAAGTTGACGGCTCGTCGCTCTTGAAAAAAAAAATGTAAAAGATATTTTTGCACTGCATGTCACGTATACGAATAGAGATTCCAATTTCTGTCAGGACCTACGATTTTATTTTTCAAAAATTCTAATGTAGATGTTTCCCCCCCCCCCCAAAAAAAAAAAAAAAAAAATTTTTTTTTTTAAATATTTAAAAAATAAAAATTAAAAAAATTAAAAAATAAGAAAAATAAAATATTAATCGACACAACTAGCCGTAGATCAATAAGAAGCAAGGTTTAACACTGCCAAGTCCGAATAAGAAGGATATAACGTCCCAGCAGAAATACTAATATACTTCATAAAAATTCTACTCACACGGGAATCGAACTCAGGTCTTCTATGTGCGATAGCGAAGCGCCTAATCGCCACCCCGCAGAGAGTATACCTACATCTATAGCGCGAAATGTGTACTTTACACTCTAGTTTTTAGTCCAATCATCACTGATGTTGATACTATGATCGTGGAATAAGGGAAAATAGCATAGTAAACTATCGTGAAAATGTGTCAAAATCGAATAAAGCGTCCTATAACCGAGCCCACTGTCTTTTTATAGTTCATCTGGTAACAGCACCACAAAGAGGGGACCAGCTCCATGACAATAAAATGAAATCTGAAAGGTAAGATGAAATATTCCCCTGGACTGACTTGAAGGACGCCTCTCGTCGTTTACTGATAGGCTCTGTGAGTAAATGGCATAGCAGCTGTGCTTTGGCGACACTTGTGTTGATCTGCAGCATCGCACAAAACGTTATAAAAGGTCAGATTTCAAACTGCGCTTTTTATAAATCATCATTATTTATCATACTCTAAGAATGAGAGAGAAACTTGATACGTTCATAAGAATCACTGTCAGAACATTGGATTTGCCGCTTCCATCAATCCGAATACTCTCTTCCTTTCTTTGTGAGTCACTCAGCAGACATGGATTCTCGTTCCCCGATTACTTTACCCATTTCTTCACACAGCGATTTATCCAGTAGACAACCTTTTTTTTTACAAACTATAACGACAGTTATAAAATGATCATAAATTAACAAGTAAGCCTTAATTCGAAGCATAGTGGAAGCACGGGTTTAGCTAGAGTTTTATGGCTGATAGTAATCAAATATTTAATTGCAGGAAAACAATATATTTTAAGCGTACTGGTATGGCATTAACATGGCTCTATAGAACAGAGAAAATGGAAAAAAAAATAAACGTTTGAACGAAATTACACCCTTTCGTTTTCCTTATGTGCGATCACAGACAAAATCGTCGAAAGGGTTGATAGGAAAGGAAGACTTCCAGAAACTGTGGTCAGACCTGTACTTGTGGAGGGTAAGTTATGTTTTTCTTTGTCTGCCATGGTATACATTTATTTTACTCATTTCAGTTAGCTGCATTCCCCATCTATCTATCTATCTATCTATCTATCTATCTATCTATCTATCTATCTATCTATCTATCTATCTATCTATCTATCTATCTATCTTTCTATTTATCTATCTATCTATCTATCTACCTATCTATCTATCTATCTATCTATCTATCTATCTATCTATCTATCTATCTATCTATCTATCTATCTATCTATCTCAAACGAAATGTCGCCGTTGTGCTAGAGTCACACCAGTAAGGATGTTATGCTTTGAAAGAAAGAGAAAAAAAATAATGTGCATATTATTATATAAATATGTAATATATATGTATATATATATATATATATACAATTTGTATATCATGTCATATATTATACATATTATATTCTATAATATTATACCATTATAGATAGATAGATAGATAGATAGATAGATAGATAGATAGATAGATAGATAGATAGATAGATAGATAGATAGATAGATAGATAGATAGATAGATAGATAGATAGATAGATAGATAGATAGATAGATAGATAGATAGATAGAGAGAGAGAGAGAGAGAGAGAGAGAGAGAGAGAGAGAGAGAGAGAGAGAGAGAGAGGGAGAGAGAGAGAGAGGGTGCCAAGAAGAATATGGATATAGGTAAGTTTGTAAGTCATTTATTCACTGTAAAGTAAAAAGATGACTCTCCTACTAAAATGCTCCATATACTCGTACAATTATTTACTCAGCTAATGCTTGAATCATTATTCTTATTCAGATTCTTATTCTTTTTTGTTCTTTTTCTTGTTCTTGTTCTTATTCTTATTCTTATTCTTATTTTACCATTGAGGATTTAATCTTGTTTTATTTCGTTTCAAAATTAGAAAGCTTTCAAAGCAATTGATGTTAACAAGAGTGGGACATTGGATGCCTCTGAGCTGAAAGAACTGTTCCGCTTGATAGGTGAGAGTTCTTCTTAATTCCATTTTTATTGGACGACCTTTTCGGCGTTAATTTGAAAGCCAATGGCTTTGACCAAATAATATAACTTAAAGCAGTCAAAGGAAGGGGGAAACAATAGACAGAAACGTTAATGTCCACATTTTTTCTTAGAAAAGAAGAATATTTATAAGTGCTGTTTTGACATTGAAGAGCTAGCCCCTCCAGCCAGTATGGTTGCGTCTTTTCTTTATCCCCACACCCACCCCCTTTTCAGCTCAGCCGCTAGAAAGGGAGCGGGGAGGGAGGGGAGAATTTGCAGTGATTGTTTCTTTACTGACTGGTGGAAAATATACTAGAAGTTGGAAAGCGGTTATTTTGTCGACTGTAACCGGAGATGACTACTTTTTTTTGGGTCTCTGCTGTAACTTCTACACGCCCTCTTTGACAAAATGCAGATTATACAGGGGGCTGGCTGGTTCGAGTGTGCCTGCCAGAGCCAACTTGGGCTGAGTGGGATTGAATATCCCAATAGAAAAAAACAAAGAAACTTGGTAAAATAAACTTTCGTATTCGGGGATCAACAAATCACATTCTACGTGGGGCATAATCCTGACATAGCCCTTGCAGGGGATATTCACTTATCACTTGAAGCTAATATGAGGGTTATCAAAATAAACTTAGCCCTATTTGTTGTCAGAATTATAAAGTTCTATTAGACATTTTTTGGCCGTTGTGAGTTACGAAAATAATGATATCAGAAATGAAATGCTCTATCTGCTCTATCAAAATCGTAAGATTATTCAGAGTCGTTATCAAAATATTCTAAGAATTGCAATCCTATAAGCTTGACATTCTGCGAAACTCAACATTTTTTACGTCAAAGTTCTTTAAACTGGGTACTGAGCAGATAGCACTTAGTAATTCTAAAGTAATGATAAATTCATGGATCCTGACGCAGTGCTTTTTATATAGATGTTGGTAAAATGTACAATAATTCTTGTGCTTTTCATTTGTGAAGAAATAAGAAATGTTCGTAGTTTTAGACATCCAGGGAAGCCTGGAAGGTTTAATAAGGGTCTGCTAGGTAATACTAGTTGTAAGGCGTATAGAGCATGTTGTGGAGAATGGGTATGGCTTATTGTGCAATCCAAGGGGTCCAAAATCTGTTGATGTAGAGTACTTAAGTACCTGGAATGAAAGGATATATTTCGCTTTCAACGCGAAAACAAATCTAGGGGTGATTTTTTAACCCAAAATTACCGATGAACCACCAAATTTATCATTTAAGTAAAGAACTCTCTTTAGAGCTGCACAGAACTGGGATACTGTCTGCATTCTTGAAGGAACATCTGTCGTGTTCTCTAGCATAGATTACAGCAACTATCTCTTTGAAAACCTGCCGAACATCACTGTCTTGAAACTACAGCGCTTTCAAAACTAAACTGCGAGAGTGGTGTCTAAAACAAGGAAGAACGAAAAACACCTCTATCTTAAGAAAACTCCCTTGGCCCACAACAACATCGAGCTTTACTTATAAGATTGCTGTCCTTTGCCATAAAAATGTTAACAATACAGCCCCCTCGTAGTTAATAAACTCACTCAAATGTATGTTCCACCAAGACCTCTAAGATCACGAAGTCTTTTGAGAAAGCCTAGGAAGGGAGGTTTAAAAAAAACTCGCAGGGGGGATGGGGGGGGGGTGCTTTTTCTTCTAGCCCCAACTATCTGGAACTCACTACCACAACCTGTGAGGGGTACAAAGTCGCAGGCAAACTATTATTATTATTAGGAAGTGTCTAGGTAGACCTCAATTGGGGACTACGTAGTCATGGTGGCTAAGTGCTCCCCAGAAATGCTGGATTGTGATTGGCCTACTTTATTTACACTCTGCTAGAATGGAGCAATAAATCTTGAGAGATGCAAAAAAATAGAAAGTCTAGATCTATACTCTCAAAACAAAAATTGATCATTCTCACGATGCTTAAAGCGGAAGCGGACATGTTTAAAGGTTTAGATCAGTGGTTTTCAAACTTTTTTCGCCCACCGCCCCCTTTTTCACCCAGCCGAGTCCGAGCGCCCCCTACTCCGCCCCAACCACCAATCTGACATAACGACATGCATAATATAATAACAATCACAAATAAAGAGCGAGCTAAAAAAGTAGGGTACAAAATAAAGTGCCTAAATTCTAATGATTTGGTTCTGAATATTAGTTGGGTCGCAAATCACTATCATTACAGAGTCTTAAATTAAGCGTGTACGAGAGATAATAAAACACATTGTTTCTTCAATGTCATGCAAGGGCATTGAAAACAAAATACTGTCATTTTATGCACATGTGTCATCGGTATTAAACGACCAGTGTTGTTAACATCAATAAAAGTAAAACATGTATTATGGCATTTACAGAAGCAAAACACGTTTTTTAAAAAAGAACCCCATAACAGTGATCATTCGTTTGAAAGCAGATTGACATTATTTTTATGAAACGTTTTCTCCCATCAAGGAGCTGCAATAAAGTTGCCTGAGATTTGTATATCAAATATCTCCATTGTAGAACATAAAAATATTATTAAGCTGTTCAAATGTGAGAAACCACACGAAAGAAAAAGTAGACATGGATCTTAGTCTGTAATTATCACCATCATCGTAATCATCGCCGTAACCATCATCGTCAGTTTCATCAGCAGTGGCAGTAGATGCACATAACAAACTCTATTAAACAAGTGAGTATTTTGCTTTAGAAAAAGAAGAAAGAAAAAAAAAAGAAAAGACGTATTCAGGTATCAGGTAAGGGTAAACTACGAAGTAAGCATATACAAATAAGTCATTGACACTGCCCTAATGGGAAGTACGGACCTGGCGAGACGAAACCAACTTATCAACATCAGGTTTCAGATTGGTCAGTAGCAGACGCTAACCGCCACGCTCTGTGATCCTTAGTTTTTTCCTCTGCTTCGAATCCCATTTCTACTAGACAGGAGGTGGGAAAAGCGATGAACAACAACTTGATATTTCCCCACAGGACGGGATATTTGTCTTGCACAATAGTTTTTAACCACAATGACTGGTACGACTTTTTGAACAATGGTTTGATTTCAAAGTCACTTTTCACTGTCAGCTCTTCTTCAATTGCCACTGTCAAGTCACCATCTGTTCCAGTGTTGTATTGAGTACCCAGTCTGGAATTTCCAGTTAAAAGATATCAGTAAGCCTTGTCTTCGCGATCATATCAGCATGCAAATCTCTAAGGTGGTTGGTATATATTCCTAGTTCCTCATTAGAAACCCGCCCTTCTTTTTTAGTGTCTCTGTCAAGCTAGGAAACTGAGCAAGTTCTCTTCTGCCAATCTTTCGGTGAAACATTTCCAATTTCAACAAGAATGACGAAAGCATGGATTTTGCTTTGATCAGGTTGGTGTCATCCCCCTGCAGCTGCAAGTTGAACTGGTTAAACTTTGTGAAAAGATCTGTGAGGAACGAAATGTTCTTGTGTTCTTTCAGTTTATTGCAGAGATCGCTGTCTGTTTCTTGAACAAAGCTCCAGCACAGAGTCAAACAGACAGAACAATAATTGTGTTAAACGGTTTCCTTTTGAGAGCCACCGGACTTCAGTGTGCAAAAGAAAGAATTGAAGGTTCTCGTCATTTCAGCGCACAGCTGTTGGAATAATCTCGAGTTCAAAGCGTGGACTTTGATCTTGTTCACACACTTGATGACAATGGCTAGTGTGTCATGCAGACTTTCATTCAGGGTTTTTGCCACCAAATTCTGTCTGTGAATGACACAACAAACAGTTAGTACTCCAAGGACTGATTTCTTCAAGAAACTCATAAATTCACGGTACCGACCAGTCATCGACGGTGCTCCATTTGTTGCATAGGCAACTATATTGGCCAGAGGAATCTGTTTCTCCTCAAAAAATTCTTGAACCACTTTGAAAATGGACTCGACTTTGGTATCTGTTTCCAATATTTTCGCAAATAACAATTCTTGCATTATCTACCTCACCCTCAATGAACCGATATCCAGTTGAAGGATGAACTCACGTCCTTAAAGCATTTTGCACAATGACTCCTTAACATTTGTTGACATCCCATCCATACGTCTTTGAACGGTATTGTCACTTAATGACAAGAACTTTCAACACAGGCTCCGGGGCATGGTGCAGGACTGTGCTGACCACCTCTCTTATCGCAGGTAATGAGGTCCTCACCGAGAGTACGTGGTTTGCCTGCCTTTGCAATAAGCAGAGATAAATTATAAGTTGCTCGTAAGTCTTCATCAGCTTGATCGACGTCGGCTGCAAACATCGATTTAATTGATTTTTATTTCTGAAAATTGATCTTTAGAGTTTTGAAGTATGCCAGATCTTTGTCAGATTTGCCGGGATAAATCATCTTTATAATTATTTATTATGGGCTTTGAGTGCTGGAAAAGAAAGTTCTTAGTAATAAGTAGTATTGTAAACTATGCCTAAGTTATCAATTTTTGTTTTTGTTTTTTTATGTGGCTTCTTTCCCTTCACCATTTTTTATGTTGCATTTCATGAAAATTTCACACCGCCCCCTTTACGCCCACCACCGCCCCCCAATCGCCCAATTTCGCCACAGCGCCCCCCAAACTGTCGCCACCGCCCCCCTGGGGGCGGTAGCGCCCACTTTGAAAACCACTGGTTTAGATTAATGGAGAAAAAGAATGAATCACTTGTGGAAGAGTAAAAAACAAAAAAAAAATTAAAAGAAGAAGAACTTGAAGTTATAAAAATAAATATACAGGTGCCGTGTGCACTCTTCAACCAACGCGAATGTACCTTGTACATTTTGAAATCATATGGTTGGGTGGTTTTGGAATTTTAAGCAACCGAAAATTGCCAAGTGCCCCCCCCCCCCCTTCTACACAAATATAAAGTATGTCCACAAAGTCTTGACATTGCACTGTGGCCTATTTTTTCCTCTATTTTAATGTAGTTTCAAAACACAGTACAGTGTTCTTCATGAGACGTGTTCACATTTTAACCAAGCACATCAATGAGAAATAAAAACACTAAAATAGAGGAAAATAGGTCATAGGTCACAATGCAATGTCAGCACTTTATGGACGCACTGTATATAGATTGGCGCTGAGAAAAACAAATGAACAAGTTTACCACCTTCTAAACACAAGTCCGGGATTATTACAACAGATAAAAACTAGAAATTTACAGTATTTCGGACAAATAAAATACCATTCCTTAATCTGCAGGACTATACTAGAGTGTAAAGTGGAGCGAACAAGACCGACAGACACATGATGGTAGATTGGGGTCTACGGGAGCCATGTTGGCAAGGGGCTCCCCAATTGGGGTCTACCTGGACACTTTCTTACTATTATTATTATTATTATTATTATTATTATTATCATCATCATCATCATTATCTTTATCATCCATAATATCTACAAGGGAAAGTTGATATGTTTTAAATGTTTCTTTTTCCGTAATGTCATTGTTGTTTCAAGCGAGGCAAAGTTTACTGCGTTTCTATCCTTTCCATTTATCAGATTTTTTATTCGACTATTAGCCAGTAACAACCTAAGATGTTACACAAAAAATTAAGTCCGTGTATTTCTGCAGATCCAGAGTTTTAGTCAAGCTGTCCGTGGTTTGTTGGGGCTCTAAAGCAGTACGCTCCTTTTCAGGTTTTCTTCAAAGTTCTTGTACATCATTATATTGCTATTTTGGAAACAAACTTACTTTAAATAATATTGTCAATTTCGACATGTTATAAGATGACCCATTTTGACTGGTTTTGCAGATTTTGGGGACAGCAAGGAGGCTGTGGAAGGCATCATGAAGCGGTATGGAGGAAAGAAAGGAAAAATTTCAGAGGAGGATTTCCTTCAAGGGTTTTGCAAAACGTTGCAGTTGTTCAGTAAGTATGTTAGTGCATTTGTGTGTACTTTTTATAATGAAGTGGTTTATGCCCCCATCGACCGTATTTAGATCATTTAAGATGCGGGTCTCGACCCTTCCTGTAAGGCCCATCTGGGTAAAGAAGGAACAACATCTCAACAGAGATACGGACATACTCGATAGAGATTGTCTCAAGCCGGAAGTTGAACGCAGGTCTTCTGCGTGAGACGGCGAAGGTCCTTAGCACTACAGGACAGACGGTGGTGTGTGTGTGTGTGTGTGTGTGTGT
>NW_004797339.1:542584-546411 GCF_000002075.1 Aplysia californica | reverse complement strand
AGAGAGAGAGAGAGAGAGAGAGAGAGAGAGAGAGGTGAGGGGAGATTAAGAGTTTCATTTGGTCTTCTGAATGCGAGAACGTTTTTATTGAACATAAACTGTTTTTCGCGAAGATAACGCCCAGTGTCCCTTGTTTTGTATGCGGGATTGGCTGTGTCACTGTGGACGACTAATATAATATTCATGTTTCTCTTCTTCTCCAATCTTTTAGCGGTTTATCGGGAGCTTGAAGCGGAGAGAAAATTGTCCCTAACACTGGGCGAGGTAAATATTCTTTTAATACTTGTTTATGGGGATGCTTATTTTCCTCCATTTTTTGTATCGTTATCCTGGCAACGGATTTGTCTTTCAAGTGACATTTTGCTTTTTGTCTTTACGTAACAAGGTATATCTAAACGAAAGCAAATTTATTCTAAACCTGTTACAGATAATCCAACATCAACAGTTTTGTAAACTGCTGTGATTAGACTAGCACCTGCAGCAGAAACAAAAATAGCTAGCAGCAAAGACTGTTTCATACAAAAATGTTTCTTTTTTGCTTTGTTCTGTTTTGTTTTCTTTTTGTCTTCAAATTATGCGCATGATGCATAATGCGTTGGTGGATTACGAACACATCTTTGACCAAGCGATGTGTTGTAAGCAGATAATTTCTATATAAAACATGTTTATAGGATAGTAAGCGATATACCAACTATAATCCCCTCCTCCCCTGTATATTAAAAATATATTCTGAGCCCAATTCTTGTGGGCCAGTCGCTGTGGACTTGACACATTCATGAGCGTTTGAGATTTGGATCCAAACTGGTTCTACATGGTGTCTCTCGTCTTTCCAAAAATGTCTCTTCCACGTCAGCTGTTAAAATACTGACAAGGCACCAAGGGTTCTGTCATCTAAATGGGTCTAGCAGGGCAGTAAACGAATAACGTTGCTTGTATGGTCGCATGCAGGAAACATTCCTGCTGAAACATAAAAATTAACTTCTGACGCTTTTCCTTTTGTGATTAGTCCAATATATCTTCTTTAGTACTGTAAATAAGCTGTGCTCTCTTTGTCTTCCCCAGTGGATTTACCTCGGCTTCAGAAGCTGAATCTGACGAGTAAACAAGGAGTTCACTTCCCCGACGCACAGTCAAAGCGTAACTACTGGAGATGATCAGTCTCTAAAAGCCCGCTCATCGCTTTGCCAAGAGTAACGCCATTTCTCAAAGAGGGGAAATGTAGCAGTGTACGCTATAATAGAAACAAGGTGCAGAGTATGCCAATTTGTCGGTTTGATTCTGAAAACTGAACATTTGGATCCCAATGTTATAATTTTTGTACATGCTAGACCATAGAACTGCGATAATGTTTTTAAAAATTTTTTAAGAATGACATCCAAAAGAGCGTGGGCAGCTATCCATAATTTCCCGCCTTGAAGATTTGTAGTCATATTTTTAGAGGAATTTTGTCCTTTTTAAAATTTCGTTTTAAAAGTTGAAGTTTTAAAATTATTTGGCCACTGGAAATACCCCTACATGTGTATTACATGTAAGTCCGAGCATCTGCACAATGCAAAGTCCTCTTTAAAATCAACATCACTAGAGATAGCCATCCACGTGAAGCGCTGAAATACATCATATTTTTGTACTTATAGCATTCTGTTCTCCGTGGCGGCCCTTTTTGATGTGTGTCATATATTTTCCCAAATCTATTTACAACTTTATGCAACAACAAAAAAGCAAAAGAAAGAAAACCCTCCATAACCCCAAGAAAACCCTCCATAACCCCAAGAAAACCCTCCATAACCCCAAGAAAACCCTCCATAACCCCAAGAAGCAGCTGCGACGTTTACTTGCTCTTGTTTTAGCCTTTTGTTTTTAAAATATGACTGTTGTGTTGTGTTATGTACATATGCCTACGTTATCGCACGTTTAACAGCTTCATGTGTATTAGCTGTCAAACGTGCTAGGTACTCCATTTTATTGCATTTTTAGACATTTACATTTTTGTGTTCTACTAACTAGTTTTCATTTTTATCCTTTTGCGTTGTGCCGTTTAACTTGGAAATATTATATTGTCCATGCTCCCTAAAGTCACTGTCACCCCAGTCCACCTTCATCACAATCTCTCAGCAGTGTGTTCTTTACCCACGCAATTTTATTCCAACGTAAGTGTCACAAGGTGCCTTCGTCTCACAGCATTACATATTCTAAGACGGGTAATGATCATTAAAATTGTACTTCCCTGTCATACTTTAAATGCTAATTTCGCTAGTCGTTTTATTTCCATCAATCCGACTATGACTAAGTCAAAGATTGCTCTGTTGTTAGGTAACCCGTTTCTTTTTTTTTTTATTTGGTGCATGTTTGTCGTCTGGATAGAACTGAGTTTTTCTCCTCAAATTTCTGATTTTTATTTATGTCAGTGGTGATTTTTGCTTCTTAAATCCCTTGTTTTTCAAATGTTCAACTCAAGTGAGTCTAAGTCGTGAACTGGTTTGCAATGTTAATCTTATCTACTTTCAGCCTTCGTGTTTACATCGTACAAAGAATCATAACTAATGCACTATCCTTGATAGTGCTTATTCTTTTTTTTTAAAGGTGCTGAAATGTCATTTTACAGAGGAGCAAATGCTGAATTGTTCCAGCAATGCTCAAAATAGCGGACCCGTAAAGTTGTTCGTTTTTTGTGATTTTTGTTTGTTGTTGTCACAAAAGAATGGACCATATTCCCATATTATTTACAAGAATAAAAAGGTAAACTTTGTATTGGTCTCATTCTTAAACAAAACATGGCTCCTTTGTTCTCTTTTTAAGCGGTGCCTGTTGTGTTCAAGTTTTAGTCACCTTAATAGCGGACACAGTCGATAGCTCAGTTCAAGGAAGGTCTACAATAATACATGTATGAGGTACCAATATCTTATGAGATAACATTCTTTCTCGTGATTCTGCTCGGAGATGAACTATTATTAAATGAAAAGTTTTTGTTTATCTTAATTATTTTCGATAAGATGCTGAACGAAATCCTTGTATTTCCTTATGCATGCAAATTTTAACGTTTACAATTTATAGACGCCAAGATTGCACAATTGCCTTCATAGTTTTTTAACAGTTGTATAGTGTTTTATCAAAGCCTATGATATATATTATCAATATATTTTAGCAATGCTATATCACAAAATGCAGTGAAAAGCTTGATATAGACAAGTCTGACAAAGTTTAATGAACTGCATTTAACCGACCTCCTTTTGACCAAAGGTGCACGCTAACCTGTAAAGAAAGTGGGCATAAAGTGGGTCCATATAATAAAACAATTGCA
Organism: Aplysia californica; assembly: GCF_000002075.1. Classification (NCBI taxonomy): domain Eukaryota; kingdom Metazoa; phylum Mollusca; class Gastropoda; order Aplysiida; family Aplysiidae; genus Aplysia; species Aplysia californica. The sequence continues at coordinate 543,113 of NW_004797339.1, read as the reverse complement.
ATTCTCAGTAATTATTCAAAATTTGTCTGAAAGGTGCTTTATGTCTTTACTTTTTAAAATTTTTGCTGAATTACTTATGCATTCAATACGTGCAGCATAATAACACCATCAAAACTGCCCAACTTTCTTGTTACTTTTCATGAAGTATTTTGTTCAGCCTTCATTGGCTAGAAATCTCTTTTTGTCAAGCTGTGAAATTATTTACACATATCCCTGTAAAAATAATATGTTTTTGTTACGTATGTTGTAGTGTTAAGTTCTTTTTCCCATACGTCGTTGTGTTTCGACTGCTTTATATGCCTCTATTTCTTGGGAGCGGATTTTACTGTGATCTCTGACACTAAACCATGTACTGATAATAAAAATCTCTATGCTTCAAGCATCAAAACACCTGGAAACTACGCCAATTTTGTTTGTGTGAGTGTAACAGCCTACTACTACTACTACTACTACTGCTACTACTACTACTACTACTACTACTACTACTACTACTACTACTACTACTACTACTACTACTACTACTACTGTG
>NW_004797339.1:540443-541961 GCF_000002075.1 Aplysia californica | reverse complement strand
CACACACACACACACACACACACACACACACACACACACACACACACACACACACACACAAACACACACATAGTACATTGTTAAAGCGGGGTTCAAGGCCCATTGAGAAAGGTAAATATGAGCAAAATACACCGAAAGAAAACTGATTCAGAAAACACGACCGTCTAATACATTTTTATGTCTTTGTAGGTTTTTTATGTTTTAGAAAGTTTAAGTGTTAATTTGTTGTTGTGTGCCCCCTTTATAATGACTCCCTTTGCCAGCGTGCTGTTTCCAAATTACCATTTCTGTCCTTGTCGATATGCATCTTTGACACAACCAAACCAAGCTGATGGAGGGATTTGAAAACTTAGCCAAGTTCAAGAATAGTTTATTTGGGTTTTGAACCATAGCCAACTGTAATAACAACTGGGCTGACAGCATGAGCGTGAACTGTGGCGCAATAGCTTACAATTTAATAGAGAGATCAAAGGTTTGAGGTCCGAGTAAGATATTTATGAATTGTTTCACTGGTCCATCCTGGAGTAACCCCCCCCCCCCCCCCCCCTCCCTCTGCCCCCTCATACTCCCACCCTCAGCCAAGCTCTCCTAGGTTTTCACGGAAATAATTGGGCTTCTTTTAACTTTATGTTTTTATAGTCTGTAACTCAAATCTGGCCAAACCGTAAAAATGTGTTTTTGAACAGCCTCCTCTTCACACACTGAAAGCATTCTCAATAGGGCATGTTATTAACTTCTTAAGAGTCCTAGCAGATCATTGAAAGCAAATAAATAAAAGACATAAAAAAGACGAGTAAACATGCCCAATTGTACAATAGTTGAAAAATACCCCCTCCCTCCCACACCCGCTTTGAAGACACACCCATGAGCAGCTTCCATTTATAGATGCATTTCAGAACAATGAATACTCAAAATGTGTTGTTGTGCGCTATTAAAGCTAAATGGTCACAAGTATTGGGGTCCTCAAAGTTCTCTACGCTATAACAATAGCGTAAATTTAGGGGGCTTTAACGAGGGAAAAAATGTATTCTGTGCTCCCTTCTGCCTTCTAACTACGTATGTTACATCTTGTGACGCGTTATTTTTTCAACACAACATCCATACTGCTGTAGCGTTATAACCTAGTCCATAACGCATTCTGTTCATTCGTTCCACTTCTGCGGAGTTCGGATATGATAATGATTACTTCGATGAGTCACAATTGACTGTTACACCTGTTGCCAAACACAAAAACCCAGGAAGGTGTGTCTGTATTTAGCAGGAATGTTCTTACACAACATAAGGGATACCTAGACGGACACAGGGCCTACCAGTAAATAAAACAAAAATCAAACTTTTTGAATGCAGTGGTTGGTTGGCGAAGCTGTGGTCTGTCTAAACAAGGCGGTGGGTTTTTTTTTAAATTGGTCAAGTGGATACTTGGGATTGATGCTCTACAAACATTAGACTTGGAATAATACAAGCCTTACACACACACACACACACACACACACACACACACACACACACACACACACA
>NW_004797339.1:537782-539195 GCF_000002075.1 Aplysia californica | reverse complement strand
CCCCCGTCCCCTCTCTTTCTCTCTGTCTCTATCTCTCTTAGATTGGAAGCTGAAAGAAATAAACAACTGCCTACTAAAATCAATCTAGACTCCTTGGCAGTACAAAAAATCCCACAAAAACTATAAAACGAAAAAGAAAAACGAGACATGCTCAACAAAAAGCGGAAAGCTCATTGCGTATTTCGCCTCTGATCGTCTACCTCAACCCCAAGCCGCCCCATGACCACCCTCCCTCCCCCCTCCTGTTTATAGCTTGACCTGAGAATACCCCCATGTCTACCCGAGGTATGCATGACCCTCCCTTGCCCTGCACATGCCCGCTACTTTGACCCTACAATCCACCGGTAACACGTAGTATATACTGGCTTGTCATCACCCACCTGAGAATTACGTTTCTTTTTTTTTCCCACTCTTTTCCCACCTTCACCAAACTCCCTTTGTCTCAGACCTCAAGGCGTGCCTGCGGCCATTTCAGTTGTTGTGCTGTTTTCAGAGGTCAGCTAGCATCCTATATTCGCGGATTTAGAATTCGTCCATAGAGACCTAATGATGAAAGTTCGGAATAATACAACAAGAAAACACGTCGTATATTATGTAGGAGCGTTTGGAAGGAAAAGTGGGTAAAGGAATATTAGCTGGTTTGATTTTATTTTAAGTATCATTTAAGGTGATGTAAATGCCGTTGATTAATTAAAGTGACAAGAGAGTAACAAATATTTGAAAAAGAAGGAGGTTTTCAAAGTACTACAATGAATAATGATAGAAGAAACAACCACAGCCCACCAACCGCCTGTGCTCTTGTTGACAACACAAAGTACATGAAATATATAACAGTGGATACCCCTTTGATGGCTACCAACATTAATTTAATTTCACCCGAAACGAACACTGGGATATCGATCTCATTCGACGGAGTTTTACTCAAGAAATGCTTACATAGTTAGATAATTTTGTCTTGCAGATTAAACAGATCCCAGAAACAAAATACATTTATTATTAAATTATCATTATTACATTATTATTATTACCATTATCATCATTATCAGCAGCAATAGCAACATCAGCAACAGCAGCAACAGCAGCAACAGCAGCAACAGCAGCAACAGCAGCAACAGCAGCAACAGCAGCAAAAGAAGAAGAAGAACAACAACAACAACGACGACAACGACGATAACAACAACAACAACAACAATATACAATATATTGTGTTTACATTAGTGTAAGTGTATGTGTGTGCACATCTAGGCAAACACGTGTATGCGTGTGTTTGCCTGTGTCCAGTTTATTTTTGTTGGTTGTTTATGATGACTAATTATAGCAGGAGATCGGGCCAGAGGGTGGGAAGGCTAAAGACGCTCATAGATAGATAGATAGATAGATAGATAGATAGATAGATAGATAGATAGATAGATA
>NW_004797339.1:534814-536867 GCF_000002075.1 Aplysia californica | reverse complement strand
TCTCTCTCTCTCTCTCTCCCTGCAGACAAAGCCGTTCCGCGTCCTGCCTACAGTGGCACTACCAACTGTCAGTCGGGTCCACCAAGCGAGACTCTCTCGTCTGGCCGTAGAGTGGGAAGCACCCAGTCACACTGAATGAAGCCCGCATTGCGTGTGTGCGTGTGTGAGTGTGTATGTCTGTGCGACTGATTACCACACTACACACTACACGCCGGCACCGGGTCGATAATACAGCTGTGTGTTTACCTGTTTCAATATACACCCAACTTTAATCTTTGGACATCACTTTATACCAAGGATACGAAGGTATGTTAACAGCGACAGCTTTAATGCTAATATTCTTTTTATTGCGTTGTGTTGCTGCTATGCCATTACCTTTAGCTAATGCTTCTTCCGTATTAACGGTAACGAGATAATCTGTCACGGTGTCTCCGAGCATTATTCCATTCCCAATGCCTGCCATCTGATAATTTGTTTTGGTTCCAGAAAAGCTTTCTAGTAGCATAAAAATTCATTTAATATTATTGGTCGGTATATTTCTAATTTTTGTCTTGCAAGAGCCCCACAAAGACACAATGATCATTAAGAGGAAAGGTTTGAGAATTGCATTCTTTGAAGCAAGGGGTGGGATGGGTTTTGGGGCGGTGGATTTTTTTTTTTTCGTAGCGGGAACCTTGAAGGACACCCTGGCGGTAAGAGAGGAGCTGAAAAGATGCCACCCTAAGCCAGGGAGGTTATAATGGCGTATTAGTGGAATCCCGCCCGTGGGGGAAGTGTGGCGTCCTCTCGGATGGCTTTTATTGTTGACTATTTATTCGCACCCTCCACATCCCCACCCCACCCCCTTGTCCACCCATACCCGTTCCGGATATTCGGCAATTCCTTCCTCGCAAAATTTTCATTCATGCCAGCGCAAGTTCTTTTCTCAACAGGCCTAGCTGAATCATTCATTTCGTTAAAAGATCACCCAGCCTGGTGGCCCATGGCCCACATTCAACGAAAAAAACGTAACGATCCGGTTGTTTTGCTATCGATTTCCATTACCTCTGTGAGAGTAGTGAGACAGAGCATTATTGCGCCATAGTCGATGCTGCTCACCATAAGAGCAAAACGGTCTGCAGTGTAACAATGGCTTCGTTAGTGCCAAGTGGGGAACAGCGAAACAAATAAATACTATCATGCTTTCACCTGTCGCGAGATTATCTTGCCATTTGAGCCCAAGTGCACTTCGTAGACACTTCCAGGGGTCCATTATGCTCATTGCAGAGCCAGTTTGTTTAGGAACAGCCTCGCAATTTATTGGTTCAGTTTCCGAGCTGAATTCTGCCCTGTCTGTCCATCTCTCTCTCTCTCTCTCTCTCTCTCTCTCTCTCTCTCTCTCTCTCTCTCTCGCTTTTGTTCTCGCTCTCCTCTCCCTTACTCTCTCCCTCCTTTCCCTCTCCCTCTCGAACACATAAATGTCAGACACAATGGCTGTGACAATGACAGTGATAATGATAATGGAATACTATATTGATTTCACCACGAGAAATTCGTTCAGGTCTTAACTTCAGTAGTGAATAGTGTGCTCATACATTCATGCTCTGTCTGTCTGTCTGTCTGTCTGTCTGTCTGTCTGTCTGTCTGTCTGTCTGTCTTTCTGCCACACACTCAAACACACATAGGTACGCCCTCAGGGTCAAGACCCTTGTGGGTCAAACTTAATAGAACCGAAAGGAGCGACCAGAAAGCAACAACTTTAATCTCCATTCATCCTTCCAAAGACGTCTGTCCAGGAGTGAGGCGATAACCAGCACTTGTCCTCGACAGCCCTCAATAGCCCAGACCCCTATATTGAGAGCGTTTATCCAAATGAGTGACGGCGGGGTTTATCTCCGTGCAAACTGGGTGCCTTTAGTTTATCGTTGTCTGATTGGACACCGGGGCGGCCACCTGGGAAATGAAACTTCTGGCAATGGGGAGGTTTTAACTTCTCAGCACTACTTGAGCGTGTTTAAAATACTCTTACGAGAGAAGGAGAGAAGAGAAAGAAGAAGGATGAAAAGGAGAAGGA
>NW_004797339.1:533691-534714 GCF_000002075.1 Aplysia californica | reverse complement strand
TCTCTCTCTCTCTCTCTCTCTCTCTCTCTCTCTCTCTCTCTCTCTCCCCCTTGCAGACAAAGCCGTTCCGCGTCCTGCCTACAGTGGCAGCTTCCCAGCTTCCTGGGAAGCATATAGTGCAAGCAGCTGATTAAGCCCTCAAACACTAACAAACTGACAAGATCTTTCTCTGTCTATAGCTTAATTGGTACCCATTTCCACCTGGATGAAGTAGGGAAAACAGTATAAAGTACCTTTCCAAGAACACACAAGTATAAAAGCAACAACAAAAAAACAAACAAATCCACCCCACACCCGCCCCCGCCCAACTAAAACCCCATGTCTTCCTACAACCATTCAGTGTCGATACCTCCAGACGAATGTTTTACTTTCAATGCTAATAAACAGGTTTGGAAAAGCATCGTCGTTTTGGAAACTATAGTGATGATGAGGATGATGATGATGAAGATGATGATGATGATGATGATGATGATGATGATAATAATAATAATAATATTATAGCACTTTATTATTATTACCCCAGCAGACCATAAAACACTCAGAAACATTCTCAGCTTCCTGGGAAGCATACAGTGCAGGCAGCTGATTAAACCCTCAAACACCAACAAACTGACAAGATCTTTCTCTGTCTATAGCTTAATTGGTACCCATTTCCACCTGGATGAAATGAGGAAAACAGTATAAAGTACCTTTCCAAGAACACAACGTCAGGCCTGACGGAATTCGAACCAGCCACCTTACGGTTGCGAGTCCGAAAAACAGACTTTATGATAATTATTTCGATAACACTTTCTACTTCCATCATGTAAAGGAGTGAATGCTTTGATCAGTAATTGTGTTCTCCTTCCCAATGGCATTTGATGTTTTGATGACGTTTAACTGGTGATGTAAGTAACATATATTATTCTTGGCTGACCCACTAAAGTAGCCTGTCTCCGAAATAACTTAAATGGGGTCAACGGAGATGGTAAGATCGCTTCATCACTACAGTTTTCCTCTCTCTCTCTCTCTCTCTCTTTCTCT
>NW_004797339.1:531572-532770 GCF_000002075.1 Aplysia californica | reverse complement strand
GGGCGCAGGCGCTGTCACAGCGTTGACAAGGTCCAGTGACTTTTTACGAAAGGCGTGAATCTTTAGGCCGTTTCGATTCAAGCACAGAGCACATTATTCAGCTTTTTCGCTCTCGGTGCGGGTAATTAATAGCCTGAAATATCTGTTTACGGAGACGTGTAGTTTGCGGAGTTTCAGAACTGCGGACACATCAATTTTTTCGTTGTCACAGTTTGCATCTCTTGTAAGTATTGGGTTTTCACTTTTATAGCATTGCCACTCCTACTGATCAAGATCTAAATAATATCTGTAGCTTTGAAAGTTAAACTTGGCAACTATGTTTTCCGATTGAAACAACTTCAACTATGCAGATTGACTTGGATCAAGAGGTCGTGACTTATAAAGATTCTTGCAGAGTTAATGATAGGTTCAATACATAGAAACTGTACCGATAATTTTCAAAACTTCTTACTTTCATTAATTTATACGATGCCTCCTGGACGGAAAATGTTTACGACCAATCAGTTCTATGCTTCAAGTCGTACTCGTAACTCAAAACTGGAAAAGGAGATGACGTTTGTAACTTTGAGTCAAATTTGAAAAAAGATTGTTAACCTTACAGTGCTCTAAAATGCTGGAAAATGTAGTAAGGGGCACTTCTGAGAAAGGCGTTGTAAACTGGCCGCGTACATGATTAGATAGCTAGTTTTTGTGTGATTTCACTAGTGTTTATTGGTTTTAAAGAGCTTGATGTATTTACAACTGATTATGAATCATCTTCTAGTGAGTTCAACATCTCTCTGTCCGAAAAAAAACGAGTACTCGATCCTGCCACCTTGGGAGTGGGAGTGAAAGGCAATTTTAAAAGTTCTAATACGTCAGCAGAATCGAGAATCGAATCAGGTCCAGGTGTGATAGCTTTCGAGGCAAACATCGCATCTCTAGATCTAGGTGAACAATGTTCTACCACTAAACCACTACTTCATCTCTCCTTTCTCCTCGTTCTACCCATAACTTGATTCCTGAATATATCTATTTTCTTTTTGTTGTTTTTTTGTTTCGCTTTACATCAAAGGTTACCTTGCAGTCTTGTGATGATCTTTATTTGATCATTCAGAAATTTTGATCCGTTTATTGAGATTGGCTGAGTTTCAATGCAGCTTTGCTTGTTTGCCCTGATATTGGTGAGTACTACCCCCCCCCCCTCTTTTGCGACCCC
>NW_004797339.1:523378-529565 GCF_000002075.1 Aplysia californica | reverse complement strand
CTGAGAGAGAGAGAGAGAGAGAGAGAGAGAGAGAGAGAGAGAGAGAGAGAGAGAGAGAGAGAGAGAGAGAGAGAGAGAGGGGGGAGAATGACTGGTGAGGGAAGAGAAAGGGAGAAACAGAGAGGATGAAGTCTGCTCCTTCTATTTGAATTTCTCTTTCTCTCCCATACTTTTGCCAATCTCTGTCACCTTTTATTTTATCCCCTTTGCTCTTTAACCCACTTCTCCCTTTTCCTTACAGTATCTTTCATACTCTGGTACATCACAAACGGACCATTAACTTACTCAACGAATTTGTTCACACTTGTTATACGGTAAACTCCTTGCCAATGCATGCCCCTAAAAGTCTACAAGCGGGAAATGTGTCAGACTAGGAATGTTGACAGGGATACATCAACAAAACGCTGAGCAAAAAGATTCCTTCTAAGACTTGAATATACTGCAGATAGAGCCTCTCAGCATGGTCCGCCATATCTCAGTGTCGTTTTTATGCGTCGGGTTGTCAGAATGGGCCACGAAACTAGATTCCCGAACACATGTGTAAACCTACACCAGAAGAAACAGTAATAGATACATGTTTATTCTTATATACATTTCTTGTTATTGAGTTCTGTTTTTGTTTTGTTTTGTTATCGTTGGTAGTGGTCAGAAGCACACCATAACATCTCCCTTAAAGCCTGGTTAAAAACCAGGCATCTTCTAATCTTAAAGAACTAATTTCTACACATGTATTAAAAAACGAGTCGCTATCGGCAACCTGAAACGTATCGTTTCCCAGCAATGCACGAGTCTGACTAAACCGCATGAATGGGTCAGGATGGTCAGACTCGGGCAATTGTCACTATAATAATAAATTAAATTAACACATTAATGGGAATACATTTAAGCATATGCCTCTTTTCAACTAAGAAGTTGCGATATGCGCTTTACAATGACAGAAAACACACGTGCTCTGCGCAGTTCCAATATTGAATTTCTCTATCTCCTACCCCCCCCCCTCCCCCTCTCTCTCTCTCTCTCTCTCTCTCTCTCTGTCTCTCTCTCCCCCCTCTCTCTCTTTCTCTCTCTCTGTCTCTCTTTCTCCCTCTCTCTTTCTCTAGCCCTCTCTAGATTGTTCTTCAAGCCTTACATGGCATTTTGAGACAAAATAAAGTCCTCTTACTTCTTTCTTTTCACAATGAACTAATGTTTCTCATGTGTGATGAACTTTAAAGCTAAAAATAATTGTGTCAGATATTTTTCTCACACTGCACCTAATGGGTTTGTCACATTGTTCACTCTGTGAAATGACCTGTTATGTACTTAACCAGGTGATGGTCACATTCAAAACTTGCGAATGGCGTGAAATCAATTCGAACAATTCATTCAACCTGTAATTTGTTGTCAATGTTCAAAATCTTTTGCTAACATTGACGCTAAGAAATAAAATCAGAGAAGTGGCTCAAATAGTGTTAACTCTTTTCCTTTTTGTTTAACTCTTTTACACCACGCACTACTGATCTCACGTCAGTGACATATTTTTCAAGTAGCCTATTAACTTTACTTTGAAGTTTAACTGGGTCACATCACGGAATAAAAATATGACGTCGCAAAGACCAAACTAACTCTTGACGAGATATAACCACTAAAACTCCGCAAAGCCATTAAACTTCAGTAACATTTACCAAGCTCAGTCTTGAAAGTCTTGCCAAACACACAGCGCCTTTATATACTAAAGCATAATGTTGAACTTGTTAAAAAGTTTACATCTATGTTGCTTAAGCTACAGTTATATGCCTGCGGCTTCTTGCTCTGGATGTGCCTGGTTGGTTTTGTGATGAAGGTTTAGAGAGTTAGGCTCTACAACAGAATAAACAACTTGATGGTATGCATAGATGCACAACGCTAAACAAAGTGTAAGCGGTTCGGTCTGAGAGCAAAGTAATTTGTTGATTTGTTAATCTGGAGTGGCGACTGGAAGACGTGGGAGATCAACAAAGGTGTGGTTTTACGTTGTATGTTACAAGTGAAGGAGTATTTTGTTAGATATATAACTAGTGGATTCGTATATTTGAATTCATGTGCTGCTGGTACTCAACTTTGAAAGATCAGCACTGGAAAGTGGGTAACTGCGTATTTACACCACCAATGATAATGAGCCCAACTATAACAATAAAATGTGTTTCAGTGAATTGGTTAAAGTAAAGGGTGGGTGAATGAATGTGAAAATATAAATTTAAGTCAGTGATTGAAAGAGCTGATAATAGCGATTACTTCTATGTGTCATTATCATTCTGTTTCACTGTAAATGTTAAACGGGACCATCGACACAATTAAGATGTTGATGGAGACAAGTTACCGCCACCCTGCATGCCGTGGGTAACTCAGCCACATTGGCGTACAGTATTTCAGCCGATACTTTAAGATGTCCAAGACAATAATTTCCCAGCAAGAAAATCAAACCCATATCTTCTGTGTGCAATAGGCAAGAGACTTACCATTTCACCTCATTCGCCGGACATCAAGAATGTGTGTGGGCGAGAAATAGTGAGCTAGAGATAGTGAGCTAGAGATAGTGAGCTAGAGATCGAAAGGTTATTGTGATCTGACTCATTGCCTACCCAACTCCCACACCCTTTTCCACTGCTTTAGAATACCAAACGAGTACACTCCAAGTTCTACTCAGCGGTTATTCACTTGCATTGGAAAACCACTTCGTCTTTGTGTCTCTTTATTCCCCCTGCTTTCATTGTTGTAATAATCGTGCAGCCAGTCAAGACGCATTATCACCCGACGGTACAATAACTCCTTTGGACGACCTGTTCTTTCCACATTCTCATTCTGTTTCTTTAGGGGAATACGGTATGCCACTTGTAGGCAAATACCATTATCATTCAAATTGCTCTGTCTCTGCGTATAATTCATTTCTTTTATGCAGTTTTATAGACTGTTGACAAAGGGGTAATTTACCCACTTCAAACATACAATGTGTTGCTCGATGGAGTTTGGAATTGTGCTAAAATTTTGCCTTTCTCAAGTCCAACGCCATACCACCCAAATATGGCAGTCCTTCTGTACGTTTACCAACCATCTCCCCTCCCTCTTTGTAGTAGTCTTGAAAGCGCATTGGTTCTTGTGTTCTTTCCCATTTACTTTTTCCTTCCTCTTGTAACGTTAGATGTCGAGGGCAGGTGCAATTTTTGACCAAGGGCTAGGCAGGTTGCGTCTTTTGTAGATATGATACTGTTTTGAAGGATGTCTTTGACGTTATCCAGCCAAGTTTTGCTTGGTCTACATCTGCCTTTATAACCCGATTTTCTTGCGTTGTATTCTCGCGCAGTTGCATGATTTAAAAAAATATTTAAAAGAATATTTTTATTCATTTAATTTTCCTAATAATTCAATTTCAGAGGGTGGGGGTGGGCGGAGGGGGGGGGGGGCACTCTCATTAGGTGAGTGAACCTATTAATTCTTCCACGGCCGGTTTATCTCTGTTAGGGACAGTTCCGTTCCTTATGCAGCTATTCCTTGTGACGTTATTAATTTTAGGAGGCATTAAATCTCCCAAGAAGTGATCTTTCTTATGTGCGCTGTGTTTAGATGCCACGTCTGGTATTAGTGCGCCAGTGTTAAGAGGAATATCGTCGGCAAGGTGTTCGGTTGCTCTCAGTCCAGAAAACAAAAGTGTTCAGGAGAGAAAAGGAAACCCATTCTTTTTTGTAAACAATGGTACTTACATCATGCACCTTTCCTTGTTTTGTTTTTAGATTTGAAATTTGAATTTTTTTGACGTCTTATAATTTCTTGAGCTAATGAAACCGATACTACAGATTTTACAAACTGGAATTGAATTTAAAAAATCAAATTTTGGGCCAGGTACATTTGAATATCTGGTCGAAGTCAAGTTGTTCAACCTTTAAGAATCGTTTTTCATTCAGCAGACACATTAAATTTTTTTTCTCCAGGAGACTCTTATCTCCCCTGACACGCCAGCATAGACAATGTCTTCCGGGAAGAAGAAATCGTCAGACGGTGGTTGTTTGTGTTGTTGCGACAGCGACGAAGAGGACAGCTATGATCCGTATATACCGAAACCCAGTCCAGATTCAGACAAAACCAAGTACGAGACGATAAGGAGACTTTGCCTCAACACCAACACACTCTATGAAGATCCGGATTTCCGGCCTGATTCCAGCAACCTCAACAGCAGTGGAATTGTCAATGGTGTTCTCTGGAAAAGACCGCATGTAAGTTCACCTAGTTACTCGCTAACGTTAATGCCACTCGATATCCTCAAGCGTAGAAGAACAAACCACTTTTCTTTTTATTCATGCAAATTTTCAAGGTTAGTGAAAAACCTGACTTATTTCCCAGGGATTGTAATATTTTTGTTTACTTCCAAACTGTCTCTTAAGATACCATTTCAGCGTTGCATTGATTTATTGACTGGTGCCTTTTAGAACGACAGGATTACTGATATATCCTAAAGTGAACTCTGTGGAGTTTTATCACTGACATTCTACTTTTAAAAAACATCATCCGAATATATAAGGTTGTTTTGTTTTTTTCGATACCTATCCCCATCATAGTCTGCACTGTTCAAACACGGATGTTCTTTTAATGTAAAATGAGTATTGTTAAACTCCTCCAACAAGCGATCTCACCATTCTCTATTCTCAGCAAATCACCCCCAACCCTGTGTATATACACCAAGGAGCTGATTACATGGACGTAGACCAAGGACAATATTTAGGTGAGGTTTTAAGGACAAGAGGAAACATTTTCTCTCCATGAAGAAATGTATATTATAACACTTAAAAGTTTAAATCCAAAACAGTTTTTTCAAGAAATTTCATTTTCATCGCTGTACATTTCAGTTCATCCATATTGTGCCTCATTGTGTGCCTTTATTAGCTCACAACTGTGCTATTGCAGAGAAAGTCTTTGAAATGTAAGTTTGTTATTATACTATTGACTGAAGCTACGGTTACTCACAACGCCAAGCTGTATCAGATTCGTCCTTGTATCACGAAGTCTTTAGCTGCATCTCGATTTAACTGTTTGAAAAATGGCACAAGTTCTTCGTACTCCCACCTTTAATAATTTGTTACTGTCGGAGTCCAAATACAGAAGAAAAGTGGGTGAAAAGCCCTAGTTCTCTCAATGCCATTCATGAGATATACTATTATATGTATTATGTATTGCATCCAGCTGGGCCGAAACTATTGAGTACAGTTGTCAAGACGGACAGTTTTGTTTTGATTAATTATTAACTCAGTGCGGGTCCGGTTCGTAATTATTTACTAGGTGGATTTGCAGACCAGACTGATCGTAGGTGAGATCTGGCCCGCAGATCGTAGTTTACGCATTCCTGTTGCGCACCGAACAGTGACATGGTGCAATGTGTCGAAGCGTGGACGTCCGATGCACATCGCAGTGGGTGACCTTAACGCGTGATTTACAGTTCAAAACTGACTAAAACAAAGGTACATTTGTATATAAATTCTGGTTTCCGCGAGCACTCATTAAAATATCACTCTCATCTGCCCCAGATAAATATAGCAGTTGCGTATTCACAGCATCAAAACATACATTATATTCACATCGCTATGCTGCCAAATCGGAGGTGCTTTCTGAAAAACTTCTATTTTGAGAACCTATTCTTCTTGGACAATATTTAAATTGGAAATAACTGCGTGCAAATGCCATAAGCAGAATGCGTTTAAATGTTCATAAACATTATCTGAAAACTGTTTCATTTTAAAAAGTATGAGGAAACTTGTAATTTCCTGTGCAACAATTGGAGGGGAAAAGGGTGGGGGCATTCAGCCCCCTTAAGCATGAACTATGATTCATCCAGCCCTTGGTATATAAAAGCTGCAAACACGTTGATTAAAAGGTGGGCCAGTGGACTGTCTTACGCGATTTCACGATCTTACACCCTTTACAAGCGAGACGCTTAATGTTTGGTAAAAATAAGGGAGGGAAAAAGTGAATTGATGGCAAAGGAGTAACGTCTCCTTCTCACAAGGTTTTGGCCAATGGTGTCTCAAGAACGCTAATGCGACTCCAGCTATTCCTCCTTCACACAAACACTTCTTCATCTGACTTTTTTTTTCATTTTCCCCTCTGTAGTTGGATGGGGAGTAGAGATGTGTGTGCGTGTGTGTGTGTGTGTGTGTGTGTGTGTGTGTGTGTGTGTGTGTGT
>NW_004797339.1:518852-522531 GCF_000002075.1 Aplysia californica | reverse complement strand
TCTGTCTGTCTGTCTGTCTGTCTGTCTGTCTGTCTGTCTGTCTGTCTGTCTGTCTCTCTCTGTCTCCGTTGCTCTCTCTGTCTCTTTGTGTGTTACTCTCTCTTTCTCTCTCTCTCACTGTATATAATATATATAGAAACAACTCTGGTTCAACGAACACACAAGTGAGCAAGCTCGGAATCAATGAAGTCTTAAAATTTTGCAACATTAAAAAAAAAAAATGGTATCAAAGAAACGAAAGTTCCTCTCATTTAAAACATTACTATTTTTGATTGGGGAAGTCGAGTACATAGTACATTACTTACTCGTGCCTGTAAGTATCCACGCAAACACCTCATGTTTGCTGTACCGAACACTGGGATTCAGCTAAATTGATGGCCAGGCCTGACGACTCTGTTAAATCCGAGTTTCACTGTATTTAACTGTCTACCTACCTACCTTTCTACCTACCTAACTACCTACCTACCTACCTACCCACATATCTTCCAATATGGCTTGGTTTTCCTTAAATTGCACATGGTAAATTTCTAATCTACAGCTAATGATACTCTTTTTACAAATATCAAACGTAAAAATGTTTAATCGAAATTGTAATGCTTTCAAAATTATTACATTGAGGCCCTTAAGCACTCATCGCCATTCGATTCCTCATCGATACTGTTCATCCAACAGGTGCTTTCCGATTCCGGTTCTGGTACCGGGGCCGTTGGGTGGAGGTGGTGGTTGACGACCGCCTTCCTACCTACAACGGCCGGCTCATCTACGGTTCGAACCGCAGTGTGCCCAGCGAGTACTGGCTGCCTCTCCTGGAGAAAGCTTACGCAAAGTGAGTTGGGCTGTTGAAATGTGTGCTTTATACTGTGACGTCACTTGTGAATGAATCAGATCAGACGATAGATACGATTCGGAGGCCTGAGACTTTGGGTTTAAAAAAAAGAATTCTCGGCTACTGTCTTCTTGTAAACGGACAGACAGACAGACAGAGAAGCAGACACGCAGACAGACATATAGACAAACAAATTGACAAACAGACAAATAGAACAACAGAGCAACAGAGAGAAGGAAACCAAACACACATACATGCACTGGAAAGGTAATCGTGTGTATACAATAGGTTTTGCTATTTGAACGTACTGCTCTTACATTTACCATGTGAAACATCTAGTCATCTTGCAAAATATCTGTCTTCCAAGGAGTTGGTCCAGGCAATATCAAATAAACACAGCTCTGTTTTGTTTTAAGAATCATCTGATATCATGATTACAACTTCCTTGACCCCTAGATTTATATAATTTCATGTAAAATACTATCCAAAAAAAGTGTACCAATAAAAGAAGGAGACGAGTTTATAATAAAATATAATATGATAGGTATTTCCCGACAGTTTGGTCATGTTTATCAAAGTTTAGATTTTTGGCTCAACACCTTTTATGTCCATTTAACAACACATTCCCATGTGCAATTATCTGAAAAACGTTGATTAAAGGCATAGAAAAAGCATTTTTTTCTGTTTTCAAGGACTCTCAAGTTTTTGAAGTTACCGAACTTTGGCGGTCATTTTCTCACATGTTTTACCACTGAAACCAGGCGACCCCATCTCCTTCAATCGCAAATATCTCTACCTCTATTAAAGGTAGATTGGTATTTTTTTTTCATTGTAAACAAGGTAAATGAATGAGCTTTGAGATGATAGCCATAGCTCCACATGCTCAAAAATTGAAGAGCGCCTGAATCCACAGCGTCGTGATACATATAATGTAATGTAATATAATGATATGGTATGATATGATTATGATATGACAAAACATAACATAACATAACATAACATGATATATGTAATATGATGTAATATGATATAATATGATAATATGATATAATATAATATAAATATAATATAATGCAATACAATGCAACACAACACAACACAATACAACACAATACAATGTGGTGAGCTCTCGCGAGTTTAGGGACCCTTTTTCCTTCTTGAACTGTTGACCTACAGCTGCGTACGGGGAAAACGGTCTGTTTGGTGAAGTCTCAATGAGAGAGCCTGTATAATATATTATACCTCAGTTGTCTGTGCGTTCTGAAAACTTTGGTACATTGGCTTATATTTTTTTAATGAAACTGGTTTGTTTCTAAATGGGGAAAATGGTCACAGTAACTTACAAAAAATCACTAACATTTCATAATCTCTTGTCTTTTTATGCACTGAAGGAGAAAGAAAACTGATTTTTGAGGCATCGAGGTGAAATCAGGAGCACGTTAAAATAAAAAAAAACTTAATCAAAGTTACAGGCATATTTCTGCCTGTTTGGAAATTTTAATCGAAATTTTGTTTATGACTCAAAACATTTTGTGTCAATATAAAAACAAATTTATATGTGAATATCACTTTTTTTAAAACAACGTTGATTAAAGGCACAAAATATGTAGAGTTCTAGTTTTCAAGCACACTTATACTATGGAAGTTACTAAACTGTGGCGGCCATTTTTTCGCTATTTTTTTCTCTAAGACGAGACGACCCCACCTCCTTCAATTGCAAATATCTCGACTTTTATTCAAGAAAATTGAGTATTCTTTTAACTAAAAGCAAGGCAAATGAATAAGCTTTCAGATAATACCAATAACGCCACAAACCAAAAAAAATTTACGAGCGCCTGATTCCACTGCGTCGTGGCTAATAATTTGTTCCTACTAGTGTAGGGATATGAGGTTGAATGTGCTACCACCCCCCCCCCACCCTTTTTATTCCAATCCCCCCCCTCCCCTGTTTATTAATTTTGGACCACTTGTCCAACCCCTTGCCCTTTTTATTCCTGCCCCCCTCCCCCGTTTATTCGGTACCTTAGAGTACATTAGTCATTTCGACGTGATCGTGTCTTTGTAGTAGCGTCGACAACCTAACCAGACCTGTTCGGAAGTTCGAGCTTCAGCTCCGTCTAATTTAGTGTCTTTCGGAAAGGCAATTTGCACGAATTTCCCATTTTTACCTGAGTCCTTTCGGAGATTGACGTTAATTTCGGAGGGGAGGTCCTGTCTCTTAAATAACCTAATAGTGCTGATAGGGACGTAGAACCCATACCATTTCACTATCTCTTCGATACATGTGCATTAACACAAGAACAATACAATATAACACAACAGCATTATAATATAATACACATAATTGTTTGTTTTACTCTTTGCAGGCTCTATGGCGGCTACCAAGACATCCACTTAGGGTACGTAGATGTGGCCCTGGAAAATCTGACGGGTGGTGTGGTAGAGCTGGCTTTTTTTGACCGACGCCTGGATCACGAAAAGTTCAACCAGGGTGTTCTCAAGTTCCACAAAATGAACAGCTTCATGTCAGCTTTTATAAAGGTGAGTAGATACATTTTGTGGATGAGACGTCTTTTTTGCATAATATGTTACTCACAGGAGACACAAGTTCTATTCCCGGGAGGGGAGAATTTTTATAGAGTATATTATCGATCTTTCTAGTGGGATGTTGTATCCCTCTCAGCCCAGGTTGGCAACGACAGGCAAGGTTAAAATCCCACCCCCTAACTGATCTAAACTGTGTCGATAGGATCGTCATAATACTTGCGTTAAAAATCAATAATGATAGTAATAATAATGAAGAAGAAGAAGAAGAAGAAGAAGAAGAAGAAGAAGAAGAAGAAGAAGAAGAAG
>NW_004797339.1:510423-518296 GCF_000002075.1 Aplysia californica | reverse complement strand
CCTCTTCTTCTTCTTCTTCTTCTTCTTCTTCTTCTTCTTCTTCTTCTTCTTCTTTCGCTAGTGCCGATTCTAAAACGCACATCGGCGCTCATCATAGTTCGCGACTTACTCCGCTGCTCAGATGCTCTCAAAAAACGTATTTCTTTAGCCATCCTGGTCTTTTCCCGCTCCCCCCACCCCCCTCCTCCCAATCTGTTCAAGCTCTCCCTTAAAACATTTTATCTGTGTGTTTATGGTGTTCTTTATGCGCCTACAGAAAGAGAAGAACATGTCACCTCAAGAAATTGAACTCCCCACTGGTCTTTATGCTGGTCACGCCTACAGTATCATAGATGTTATTCAGGTAAGCCCTTGGCGAATTAGAACTTAAGCTTGTCAGACAAGCATAATATTATTTATGGACATTTCTTCCTCTTCTTCCAATTCATTGCTCAAACGTCTGACCCACCTATATACAGTGCCAAAATCAAGAGCTTGGTCCTAAAACATTTTGAAGTCTCTTTTGGATGTTACCGGTGGATTCTTCTTCTAAAACAAGAAATTCAATCACTGCTCTTTAACCTCTGACAGACCTCCAAGAGGCTGGCCATTTTGATGTGACGTCATTCGATACATTTTAACACTTTGAGTTCAAAAGTACATCACCAAATACTTGTGAGCATTACAACTGGCATTACTTTTTGACCCCCCCTCCCCCCTCGTAGTTACTTTTATGTGACCTTGAAGAAACAGGAATTAGGAAAGTGCCGTCACAACTTCAAATTTCCGTGTGTCTTTTAAAATGAATGAGGCAAGTTGAAGCAAGAGGTAGATGACTATAAATCAGACAGTGTTCTGTACGTAGGTTTTTCCCTGGCCGCAGGACCTGTTGCTGCTGGTTTCCTTTTGAATACTATGACATTATATTATGCGATTTTGGTGTAGTAGTCAGGGGGCTTCACCGTCACACACAGAAGACCTGAGTTAGATTCCCATGTGGGGTGATTATCCAGTATCTCGCTCTTTTCTGAACGATATACATACACACACTATACTATATACTTACATAATAATATAAATGTGTGTCTAGGTGACATTGGACCGATACACATTCTCAAAACTGAAACCAGTTGTGCTTCTGACTTTTGCAGGTGGATACTACAAATGGTCTAAGGACTCTGCTTCATGTACGAAATCCTTGGGGCTTTGGAGAGTGGAACGGTCCTTGGAGTGATGGGTAGGCATGACTGTATTCTCTTACTTTCCTCATCACCTGTAATTATTTAATGTTACAATGTAATTGTGTTAAGTTACCGCACCCAAAAAGCGTTCTGTAAACACCATGAAAATGTCTCCATTATTAATCCCTTGACATGCGAGAGCCTAGCTTCTGACACATCAAGTTGGAGAACAGCAATCACAGAGGGCAGTATTCATTTCTTATTTCTGTATTCGTTGACTTCTTAACCATAGCCCAATACTGAGAAATAACACATTGTCCTCAGAGCTTCTCACACGTTGGTGGACATGCACGCCGGTGACGTACAAAACAAAATTGCATCCTCACGACAAAAAAATCGTGTCATTTCCGTTCTGATCGACACGCGGCCTTAAACTTCTTGCACTTTAAAACAGCCGTAGTGTCTTCAGTGCTCCCTCCCCCACCCCCCACTGTACTGCTCAACTCGCGAGCATGGAATAAAATTCACCCTAGAACACAGCTATTTACGGTTTCAAACAAGATTGTTCACTCAAATACAATAATACTTGATTAATTAAATACTCCTCTGAATGCACTTATATTATGTTCATGTTTGAGAAATGAACAGACCCACCTTAAATATTAAGGTGTATTAATAGGAAAGTGATATTAATTAGCTGCTCGTTAATTAACCATAAAGCACTTTATAATTTCTTGTGTGCACAAAAACATCAGTCGAAATCTGGTTAAATTCAAACAGGTGGTTGCTAGGAAATATTTCTACAAAGAGACCACGATTAACCGAACGGTCTATCATGATTTCTCCTGCAGTTCCCCAGAGTGGCACACTATTATTGGCCCTGACAGGAACCGCAACTTCCGTGTTCGGGATGACGGAGAATTCTGGTACGTTATCATATAGGCAACATCTCCATCATCATCATCATCATCATCATCATCATCATCATCATCATCATCATCATCATCATCATCATCATCATCATCATCATCATCTTCATCGTCATCATCATTGTTGCTGACTTGGAATTAAAATATAAGAGAATCTTGAATAACGGTGATATAACATAATTATGCTTTGCCCTGATTTTCTTCTTTTTTTATAGAAAAAAAGGAAATGCTATCTTTATCCTCCCACGCAACATTACTTCTTCTGCCTCGTCCATTCATATCGGTCATCTTCACTTTCAAGTTCGTCTGTTGTAATATTCTATGCCTTCGTACCGCAATGTCAACATTGCTTGCCTCGTTTCGCCTCCTTGATTAAGTTCATCTTCGTTTCTACTATGAAGATAGCTTTTGAAATATTACGATGTGGTCTAGCCTGATGAGCCTTCGACTTTTCCTTTCCACACTTTAACACTGAGAAATTATCGAAAGGACAAATGTTATAACTTTAATCCATGCCTATATTTCGTTTTCTTTCTTTTGTAATACTCAATGGGTAGGTAAACCAAATAAGCCCATAGACTTTAAAAAATCTCTAAGAGAATACCGCATCGCAATTTAGTGACCACAGTATACCCTGACCCACTTTGTTGTTTAGTGTACAGTCTTCAATAACGTTAGCGAATTCGGCGAACTGAGAAAGTCAAGGTTCATCAATGCTGATAACTAATGCGGTTGTCGTGATGCTCTTGGGATGTTACTTGCCTCTTACAGCCAGTAGGGTGCTGTCTTAGAATGACGAGTAAAAGCATTCCAAAAAAAAAAAAATACTGTATAGTGTGTGACGGTAACGTGATAAGTAAGTGCATGTTCGTGAACATAACACTGTATTCGTGTATAATCTACTGTCGTGTGTAGTGTACCTGTTAATCCTTCGTTGTTTCACATAGAAGATATGTTTTCGATTCCCACGAGTGGAAGTTGAATGTTGAGTATCTCCTAAGTCTGGTTGGGGAGGGGGTGGGAGTGGGGGGAGGGGAGAGGGTGCTGGGTACAACTCAATCCCGGTTGGTTCTGACAAGGAGAATCGAAGCATCTTCTTCTTTGGTGATGCAAATTTTGTAGATGGAAGGATACACAATTCGTAATACTTCAATGCTTTAAAATTTCTTTATGAAAAATGTTCAGGCATATTATAATTTTGTGAGAGGGATATCTTATCTGGGAGAATGAGGGACTGTATTGTATGTTTTCAAGACAAGGACAATTAGAACTGCTTCATAATAACATGATTGTTTAAATAATTGTAGATGTTTTGCGGTTCTACTGAAACAAAGTGAAAAATGTTGGGGGCGGGCAGCTTTTATCCTACCTTTGAGGACTGACCAAGACTAAATGGGATAAAATATTCCTACACACAGACAGAAATACACGATGAAATGACTTTTAGATTCTTTAGACGTCGGTGACTACTCCATTTTTAAAAATCAAAGTCAACATTTCTTTCCTTTAGGATGAGCCTTGAAGATTTTATGGGAAACTTTACAGGAGTGGCAATTGCCCATCTGAACTCTGATGAGATCACTACAGCTTTGGCTGCGAACTTGGTGAGCGACAATATTATAATGTTTTGCTCTTTCTATTGTGCACTATATTTAGGTTTTGTAGCCGGGTTTTTTTTTAGACATCTTAAAAATATTTTTTAAAAGAAAGTCGAATGCCATTTCTATATCTGATTAACGAAAATTTTGAGCAAATATGCTTAAACTTCCTGTTCCATAACAGCCCCTTTGCAGTAAATAAATAAATAAATAAATTTAGCATTCAGAGCAAAACAAGTCGTGCTTAAATCCTCAAAATATATTCTTTAACTAGTACTTTTGAGAAGATCATCTCAAACCACTTGACACCATTCTAACAGAAACCGAAGCATACTTAATAGAACACATTGCTTTGAATGTGCTCTTGGCATATAATGGTATGTTTAAATACAAAGATGTAATGCAAATATTTTTCTATTCAGCACCGAACTCCATGGCGCATGAAAGAACTTGAAGGGACTCGCAATTACAAAGGCTCCTCTAAAGGCGGGCACAAACACGGGGGGAGTCCGGGTAAGCCACCTCCCAAGAGGTCAAAGGCGAAAGGCAAGAGAAAGTGGTCCAACCCTCAGTTGGAACTGAGGTTACCGGAAGCCAAGACGCCGACGTATGTGGTGGTGTCACTGGTGGAGAGTAATTCCAGGGCCGTTTGCGAAGAGCACGCACCAGACCCAATATTTCTAAAGGTGAGGAAAAGGAAGAAGACAGGCTTGCTGACAGACGGTGAGAGAGTCAATGGAAGAGGGAAAAGTTAAAGCTATAACTATAATACTATTAGTACATTCTAAAAAGGATCGGACACAAATTTTGAAAAAAAAAATTACTATACTCTTCGTCCACAAATTAGAGCTGAGCTGATTTTTTAGCAAGCTAACATTGTTCGTCTCGTTGTACAAGATAGCATAAGATATTTGAAAAACTTGATAAATACTTTAAAATGTATGCTTAGGTGCCGAGAACAGTCCGACAAATTCTCGTTCTTCGTTAAATGTTTTATACCTCTTACCCTAGTCTCCTGGAACAGGACAAAGTGCTCTGTCATTGGGACCAACCTCATTACGGTCTAGCAGGTTGTTCAAAATTGACTAGTCTATAGATGTACATGTGGGTGGCTTGGGGATTCTTATGGAAGGTTTTGCTTTTTTTTTTTTGAGGTTTCAGTCTGTTTTCCCATGTCGATGTGCTGCCTGATCTTTTCTCAAATTAACCAAATTAATGCGGTCTTAACTGCTTCTGCCACCGTCTTGTTATATGAAGTGGGAGATACCCTGCAAATGATCTCACTATAATACTAATGCAAGGTGAAGCTCAAAATATGTGAAGTTTACATTAAGTTCACATTTTGTTTCTTCTTCCCTTCCTTTTGCTTTCTAAATATTGACATCTCTGGGTCATGAATCCACTATGGGAATAGAACTTAAGCCGTGTGTTTGGGAATGTGCTAACTGTTTAAGACGGCGTCCTATACACAACTTAGGGTTTTATTAGGGCGAAGAACTCATTCTTGCATTTAGAAACCACACGGCTCTGGGGAAATCTTCAGAGCAAAAAAATCGAGGTTAACTCCGACTCCTCTCAGATTTGAACCCCAAACTTCTGTAAGGGAGATTAATCTCCCAGTCCATCCTTGAAGAACTATTCATTTCAATGAACAATAAATAAAAGGAGCAACTGATATGTTGTGTTTCCGCAGCGTGAAAAAGGAAAACAAGTCCATCGCATCAAGCCAGAGCACTCCTGTGAGATTCATCCTTGTTGTGACGAGAGTTCTGGGCGCGCCAAGCCCTTCGTGTGAGTATATTCCCAAACTGCAAGATATCCATGACTTGTAGAAACTGTAATTATTACAGCAACATTATTGGGTGAGCATATCAACACTATTATCTTATTTAAGAGGCGGGACCTCCGAATTTAACGTCCATCTCAGATAGGACCGAGTAAAATGAGTTGACAGACTTGAAAACTCCACAAAACTATTCGACTTCAAGCACGTCCAGTCTGGCATTTGAACCAGGGCCATCCACTCCATAGTCCAACATGATATCAACTGAGCTATCGAAGGCTGAGCTAGTGTGATGTACTAGGTCTGCTTCCGTTTTCTTTTAAGTGCTACTTCGATGGTTCCGACACAATACACCTCTACTTGTGTGTGCAATTTTTATAACCAACGTGTACAGTTGTAGCTTTGGTACCGTTATTTCTTCAAAACAGAGAGGGGACGTTATCTGAACTGATATAAAAGTCAAATCATGTACATGTCGGTGCACACATTGTGCCTTCTACAGGCATTTGTCAGAGTAATCATCCTTTGACATGTTCTGATCCTTTGGGTCTTAACATAAGCAAAATTCAATCTTAATCAGGTTCTTGGCGAAACATGGCCATCAGCAAGCCGACTTGCCGACTAAAGTGGGGCTTACTTTTTTTTCTTTTGTTTGTTTATCCACAGGTCGAGGACTGCCCATTTTCTCATGGGTCCCAACGACAGAGTGATAGTCCCCTGTTTTATACGGCCAGACACACAGGCAGAGTTTCTGTTCCGCGTATTTTGTGAGGAAGAAGTAGAAATCACGTAAGAAATCATCACATAATAAAATACTTTTTATGATGAAATAATGTAGCAGACGTCAAAATTAATATTGTTTGTAAAATATGAACCAAAGTAAATGCAACAGCAAAATCAGCCTCAGATGCATCGGCTGTGTTCAAACGACAACATGTTGGAATAAGTGTTGTTAGGTTTGTATTTTACTTCGTTGAGGGATCGTTCGACCGTTTCTGTTAAAATAATGCTATAACACTGCACACAGATTAAAATTTTTGAAAAAAAATTCATTGGAAAACAATTTGTTGTTGTTGTTGTTAATATAATTCACATGAATACACTGAAAACAGTGCTTGATTTTCAAAGATTTTAAATGGTTTAACTTGGCAATCTTGTGCAAACGTGCTTACAAACATTTTATCAACAAATCATCTCAAATTTTATTTCAAAGTATTTAAACTTTTGAAATCGGGGTAAAGTTAAAATGAAGATATCCGTGTTATCATGGTGGCTTCACAATAATATACAGGTAGAGATAAACACAACATCCGCATCCAAATAAGGTAAATGCTTTATGAAGAAACTTAAAACGATGCACAAACATTCTGATCTGGCTGCCCATAACGGGACATTGGGTTTTTTCCCTAGCATGTGTAAATGCAAAACGTCACAACAGTAGGCCTAAGTTGAAAAAAACCCAACATGCTTTTAGAATAAAGAGAACAGTTGAATAATAGAATACCTCTTATCAAAGTTATTAGCTCTCTTTCGGAGAAAATTTGGTTGCACTGGCAAACTCAATTCATACAATTCTTCAGAGCTACACCAACATCACATAAAAATATGTCATTTCGCATACCAATACATATTTTAAAGACATGTCATTGCATGCATATATTATTAAAAGATGATTCCTAATTCCTTATTTAATCCAAAGTTCTGGTTGTTTTCTTGTGCCGCAGGGTTGTCGAAGACCCGATCGAGGTTACAGAGGAATGATGCGGACAGGTACATGTTTTTCAATATTGTTATATTCACGTGGATATTAAAGTCATTACATTCTGAGAAAATATTGTTTTGTTCAACCTTTCAGCAACCCAGTACGTGGGTAGGATGCCCCTCTCTCTAGTAAAAGCCTGTGGTAAATCTGCGTTTAGAAAATATGCAACTTTTAAGGCAATAAGCATTTGCAGCTCCCACTAAGATCGCCATTACCTGAACCCCACCTCTCACCTCAACCCGTCGCCACCTCCCCACCAGTCGCTCCATCCCCTTTCTTATTTTTTAAATCCTTAACTATACACAGAATAGTAAAGCTGTTTTTTTAATGAAGAAGAGAGGCAAAGCTGACAAAGAGTGAGATAGAAGATGCAACACTTCTCTCATCCGTGTACGTACATTATGCAAACTTTGAAACCTCTGTCAAACGGCAAATAATATTTCAGATAGACCTTTTTATATTCTGTGGGATCTTGCCAAAGGAAAGTATTTACTAGAAGTTTAACCACTTGCCATTCAACTGTAGCCTACTTTGATAACGAAATGCAGGAAACTGGGAAAGCCCCCCCCCCCCTCCCCCGTGCGCACACTTTCCCCCCTCAAAATTCCTGCCAGGCTGCAAAGAGCCGGTGGTCACATTTG
>NW_004797339.1:508317-509751 GCF_000002075.1 Aplysia californica | reverse complement strand
TGTGTGTGTGTGTGTGTGTGTGTGTGTATCTGTGTATGAGTATCTATCTCTCTGTGTATGTTTGTGTGTGTGCGAGAGTGTGTATTTGTTTGCAAATGAATAGCGTATTCATGAAATAGTTCCCCCTTTAACCCTCGAAGCATGGGATTTGAAATGTTCCCCTCTGTACATTTACATACTCACGTGCGATAAGTTAAAATGTTGTTTCATTACCATAGATGAACCCCGTGTGTGCTTGATGCTTAGTCTCTTTAATGTTACAATGCGGTAAAAAAATTAGTGGCGCAACATATCCTCAAATATCTTTTCAACATGTGGATCAATGTCATCAATACTATGCACAATATTTTACATCAATTTGTCTCAGCTTAATCATGAAATTCCACGACAACTGAGATTAGATTTTTAAAAAAAGAAAGAACAAAACGTTTCCTTATAAATCTGTATAAGTTAATGCAAATTGCCATGCGGAAAATGGAAGTGTGAACAGCATTTCTACATAATGCATAGCCATTAACATCATTGTTTACAAATGACACTTTTTGGTGGAAAATTTCAGCGGACGCATAAATGCAATCTCCTGGTAAATTACCTGTGGAGTTGTAAAAAATTTCTGCTCCTATTAATTTGTCTGAGGAGCAGCAGGGTGATGAAGAGGAGGAATCAAATATGGGCATTGTGACAGGAAGGTGTTTTGGTCTGATGCCCGTCATTCTTGACTAAGTTAGATACTTGTGAGAAAGTATGATTCTTCAATCTTTTCAAATAATAACAAACAACTCTCAACGTAATAGTAATATAACTTACGAGTAAAAGAAGTGAGTAGCAGTGTAGGCCTAACCCACTCCTATTGGAAACACTTTGCAAAAACATAGTTAAAACAGAAAGTTTTTTTAAAACTTGCAACTTTCGTTCCGCACCAATAAGCTCTCAAAACATGCGTATAAACATAGTGTCGCGATCACAAGACAGGACAGACTGTCTTTTAAAAATGCTACCTTTCTAGCTCATGCGATTTTAACCTTTTCAAAATCTGCAGAAACCACTTCCTGCGTTTTATTAGTATTTATAATGGGACGTTCTAGAATACAGCGAACAGGTGTTTACCAAAATATTGATCTGTTGAGACAAGTTGATACAAGTCGGTGTGCAAACGTTGGAGAGTCAACCTTCAGTAGTTGAGATGAGATATCTGACAATAAGTTGCACTATAAACTGTTGACCTCACTAGCCATGTATTCATGTATGGTGTACCCTTGTGCCATTTTTGGTTTGATTCAATGCACTACGTGTTATGTTGGTTCAGTTCCTTTGTTTCTCGATTTTTGCTTTGCATGTATTTTCTTTCTTTATATATTATAATACATGTGTGCGTGTGTGTGTGTGTTTGTGTGTGTGTGTGAGTGTGTGTGTGTGTATGTGTGTGTGTGAGTG
>NW_004797339.1:499126-507594 GCF_000002075.1 Aplysia californica | reverse complement strand
GAGAGAGAGAGAGAGAGAGAGAAAGAGAGAGAGAGAGAGTGCATGTATGTGTTTGAGAGTACATTTGTGTATCGTATGGGAAGGTTAAACCTGCGTGTCTTTGTTCATGTTCACCGAAAGATAGTTTCTATCTTCAACTTTGTGAAAACCGAGTGCATCTATCTTCGAAAGTATTACTGCATAGCGGAAGTCTGTTCCGAGGCTTAATAGCTGATTGTAAAAGTACATAAAAGGTTTGGGTGGGTTTTTTTTTATATTTCGCAATCCAAAAGATTTGCGCTAATTGACTGAGAGGAGGGGGGCGGGGCGGAGAAAAGGCATATTTACAGAACAAAACAATAATGTTTATATCCCAATGGTTGCATAGTATTGGCTGTATATTGTTCACCAGTACTTCAGATCTCGTTTTCTGAACAGTTATTATACTGAATGTGTTCATAGATCGATTTTAGTTGGTCCTAGCGTCTATAGTTTAAATATACATCTAATTTGTCTCAACAAGTGACGAGATATTTTGTTACTCCTCAGCACTATCAATACGAATGCTTCTTTTCATCATATTATTATATAAATTATTAGATACATTTATTACTCTGTAGAAATATACGTCACAAATAGCGGCACCACACGAACTAGGTTTAGTCTCCGGATGGCTAGTTGGGTGACGCTAAGGGTAAATCCTGTTTCTATTATTTCCCTCTAGTGTGACTAAGTGGAGAGCGAATAGGTTTGCAGAGACCAAGGCTCTCGTTTGCGACCAGGAAAACGCAAAATAAAAAATTGGCAAACTGATCATCAAGGCACCGACCGAACTCGAGTTATGAAACATGGCTAAACACCAGTTTCAAGTCCAAATTGGTTGTTAATTTCAAAGACATTTGCCAGCTCCTTTATAACCAAATGTCATGGAAGATGTTCAAGACCATCAGCACCAGCTTGATCACCGTGAGAGTCAAGGTGCGGAGGAGGAAGTGCTGTGGACGTTCAGTGTGCAAGGTGCCACCTTCTACACCTCAAGCTATCTTTTGTTGGGCTCCAGATGACAAATAGAGAGACGGAGACGTAACCGAAAATGGAGGACTGTCGAGACCAGAACAAAGAAACAGGGGTGTCTGCTTGAGAAATTGACAAAAAAAAAGGCATTTGATAACGGCGATATCTGGTTGAGTCCTTATATTACACGGCGCGACGAAGAGGGCTAAGTAAGTTAATAACATTACCAGAGTGTGCGCTGCCAACTCAGTGCCCGAGGTAAACCTTTCATAAGAGTGTTTGTGTGTTCATAGCCACATCACTTTAAAAAATGTTTGCCTTTTGTTTTCAGGAACGTAGAGTAGGATACCATTACCGTAGTAGTTCTTTGCCTCTGATTATCGATAATTAAAATTAGTCACTCTCAGTGCTATCGTATATACAGTCACCGGTATAAAAGTGTGATATTTGAAACGCAATTTGATTATTATATTAGATGTATCAGCTTCTCATATTTCTTTTAAAAACTGACTGAATGGCAAAAAATGAAAAGATTTGCCAATAAATATTTTTTAAAAACACTTGTATTTGTTCGTGTTGACTTATTTCGTGTTGGCTATGCTTGCTAGTGATTCTGTTCAACGCACTAAGATAAATACAGGGAGGTACTCGATAAATATTATTCTCTCCAGGTGTTAATCAAACTCACCATTACACCAGAAAACCCTGATCGTGCTATCAAAGATGTACTTTGTGGGTTGAAGACTATGAATACTGCAAGGTTATTTATGAGCGGGAACTCCAATCCAACTTGTATCTCCAATTAAATCGAGCCAAGTGGGTGGAGATCCCTGTAAAATCCCTAATGCAACCCCATGCGGTATTCAAATCAGGATCATTTATAGCAACGCGGAAGCCCTTTCTGTCTCTTGTTTGTTGAGATAGGTTTTACTATGTCTCACGTCGGTCATTCACTTGCGTCTGCTGCTTCGTACGCAATACTACCATTGACATAAATTACATCGTATATATATATATATATTTGCGAGAATATTATATAATTTTGCCTGTCCATCCAATGACAGTCCGTAAGTGTAAACTTTCGAATGTAAGTGAGTTTGGGCGCTTGTTTATTTCCATGCGTGTGTGAAAGATTGTGTTAACATGAGTGCGTGTGAGTGCAGGCTATGTAATTACCATTCCGCAGCAAATGTCTCTTTGTGGAGATCAATAAAATATTAACCTATCTTATCTTAGCATATTATTGTCTCTTATGAGGGGGGAAAAGACACCAAAGCAAAGACAGCAAATACATGCATTCAAAAATCAAAGAAGTGAGTGGGATAAAAGGATGCTCAAATACAGGATGCAGAAGATCAAAGGGAGGGGATATTTTAATGGACAAGGGGGATGTCTTAAACAGATGGTCAGAATACATAGACAAACTTTTCAAAGATAATAGAGGAGAAAAACCGGTAATAAAGAATGAAATAAATGGACCACCAATACTGAAAGCAGAAGTACAAGCTGTCCTTAGGAAAATGAAACAAGGAAAAGCCACAGGGCCAGATAATGTTCCAGTTGAAGTGATTGTCGCGCTTGAAGAACTAGGCACTGAAATAACAACAAAGCTCCTAAATGCTATTTATGACAGCGGTGAGATCCCAGAAGATATGATGAAGTCCGTTTTTATAGCTATACCTAAAACACCAGGTGCCACTGAGTGTGATATGCATAGAACAATTAGCCATATGAGTCATTTTACAAAAATATTGCTGCGAGTAATAATGGGAAGATTGAGAAAAAGTCTAAGACCAGAGATATCTAAAACGCAATTCGGCTTTGTTCCTGACAAGGGCACCAGAAATGCTATATTCGCCTTAACAATGTTAATGGAAAGATGTATTGAAGCACAGAAAAATCTGTATTTATGCTTCATAGATTATTCAAAGGCGTTCGATAAAGTTAGACATGATGAGCTATTTAAAATACTGGAAAAGCTAGACATAGATGGAAAAGATCTAAGAATTATCATAAATTTGTACTGGGACCAAAACGTTACTGTACGAATTAATGGAGAATACAGTGAATATAACCAGATTAGGCGAGGAGTGAGGCAAGGATGTGTTATGTCACCAGACCTCTTTAACATGTACAGTGAAACAACCTTTAGAAATATAGAAGAATGTCCAGGTCTCAAAGTAAATGGAGAAAATATTAATAACATCAGGTATGCAGATGACAGGGTTTTAATAGCAGGCTCCGAAAAGGACCTTCAATTGCTTCTAGATACTGTTGTAAAAGAAAGTGAACGTAAAGGATTATTGTTGAATGTAAAGAAAACAGAATGCATGGTAATATAAAAAAAGCAGCAAATCCTAGTTGTAATCTCATTAGCAAAGGTGAAAAGATCAAACAAGTCCAACAGTTTAAATATCTAGGATATATGATAATATCTGATGCCAAATATTCCACAGAAATAAAAAAGGAAAACTGCAATGGCTAAGGCTAGTTTCAATAAAATGAGCTCCACCCTGAAAAATAGAAACATCTCAATGAACACTAAAATGAAAGTCCTGAAATGCTATGTTTTGTCAACCATTCTATATGGCTGTGAATGCTGGACAATCACTAAAGATAAAAATAAAATAGAAGCAACAGAAAAGTGGTTTCTTAGGAGACTGCTAAGAGTATCGTTGAAGGAAAAGAAATCAAATGAGGTAGTGCTTGATGAAGCCTCCGCGGGACGCTCAATGTTAAAAACAGTCAGGAAACGACAAATGCAGTTTTTGGGATACCTGAATAGACATAATCCAAGTAGATCGACGGGAATACTCGGGGGGATAGATTAACGTCTTCTAAACATTACGCTTGAGAACGTAGTGAAATGAGTATCAGTTCAGCTTAACTTGAAAAAAAAGTGATATATTTCATTAGCTGCGAAAATGCGTACAGTGTAAAAGTGAGTGTGTGCAGCCGGGGAGTCTTTAATTATTGTACTCCCCATTCTAAATTCAAAGGTTACTGTTATTACTGTTGTCGTAGATGCCCTCGTAGTTACCATTAGAGTTACCAATGCTACTCTTTGATGTCATTCGCGATTTGAAGACGATGGTGAGTTTTTAAAATGAAGCAAAGGAAAATTAATGATGATGACTGCCCACGTTTATACGTTTATTACGTAGTTGTTAATTGTTAATGACTATAAATAAAAACAGACAATACTGTGTTTCTCATTTTAAGCAAGGATTGATTTATTAATATTTCTGAACTTTTACCAGCTCACAACTAGGAGACACTAGAAATCGCTCCCAGGTGATGGCCTGCTTCTACACGCCACTATATAGAAGACAGTGAACGGTGTAGTTTCCATTAGATGTATTTACCCCATTTTAGCAAAATATAGGTAAGCCCACGACCCGACATGCGTTCAACATGCCCAACTCGTAAAATAACTTGTTGAAAACGTTTTGCACTGCAATCAACACAACAGAGATCAGTTATTACTAAAAGCGGTGTAGTGCTCATGGGTCTTTACAGTTGAAGTTAAAAGACGCGAGTTCGTCTCTTTATGGAGGAAGTTATTTTTCAAATATTTCCATCTGTCTGCGGGGATAATGTATCCCTCTCAGTCTGTGATTGTATGTGTATTTGTTTGTGCGTGTGTGTAAGTGTATGTATGTGTGTGTGTGTTTGTGTGTGTGTGTGTGTGTGTGTGTGTGTGTGTGTGTGTGTGTGTGTGTGTGTGTGTGTGTGTGTGTGAGAGAGAGAGAGAGAGAGAGAGAGAGAGAGGGGGGGGGGGAGTTCTCCAACAGTCGGTCTTCTCTTCTGAATTTCAAAAACAAAGGCTTGATGACGTCGTCATCTTTGAGACATAAACGCATTTTTCCGGGATTAGAAAAATGTGTTCGGATTTGGTAGCCCTAAAACATTGATCACGTACCAGGAGACTGCCTATTTCTTGTCTTTCTGCGGTGTTTCTGACAACACCTTCTTTCTCTACCCTCTTACTCTTAACATTCAGTGTAACTAGACTGAAAGTGGAGTCGGTGGCCGAATGATTAGGTTCTCAAACTTGCTACAGTAAGGTCTTGGGTTGGAATCCCGTCAGGGACCCAACGTTGTGTCCTTGGGAAAGGCACTTTACACAAATGTTCCTCACTTCACCTAGGATGGAATGGGTACCCTGCTATAGACAGTGGAAGATCTTGTCAGTTTGTTAGTGTTAAGGCGCTTAATCAGCTGCTTGCTCTGTATGCTTCCCGGGAAGCTGAGAATGTTTCTGAGTGTTCTATTGTCTGCTAGAGTAGTAATACACTGTTAAGCGCATAGAGCTTGCAGCAGAGCGGGGCTGTGCCCTATGCAAATGCTACTTATTATTATTATTTTCTAGAGCAATTCTGCTGCTCATCAATAAAAGCAACATTGAGTCAGTCATTATGCCCCCTTATTTGTCATTAGGTGTGTAAAGCCTAAATCATCCTACCATAGTCATGGGTTTATTAGCACTATGGCATTAATTAATTCTGAGCCAGGATCTTTGAATGCAACGAGCACCTTCAATTCGACTCTCCCTAGCTTCTTTTCGGTCTTTCTCTTTAACACCATTACTTAAATCGTCGATCTCGCCAATTATCTCCAGCCACACCCACCCCCCCTCTCTCTCTCTCTCTCTCTCTCTCTCTCTCTCTCTCTCTCTCTCTCATGCGCGTGTATGTCTGTTTCCCTCATTTCTACGCCTGATGCGCAGTTCCTTAGTTTCCGGCATTGCTTAGCTCCCTTGCCAATACATTTTCTTAATCTAGCCTCTGCGTTTGATGCCATTTTTTTGTCCAAACGTTGCCAAAAGTAGCCACAAGAAAGGCAAAAGTTGCCATAAAAGTTGCTATTAATTTTCAAGCTTTCAACTCTCTGTGACGACGTATATAGCAATACGATGATAGAAGCAACTTAATCTAAAGCACCGGAATTTCTAATGCTCTGTTTAAAGCATCCAGAATATCATTTGTAGCTACACAGAGTGTAAAAAACGTGTTAAATAAAGGTTCCACAAGAATTAAATCAAAATTAGAACAGCACAAAAACAACCACAAAAATAAACAAGTATAAGGGTGTGCGAAGATTGGCCGTTTTAACCCAAAACGTGCGTAATTCAAGAAAAAGTACAGGATATTACATCATGTAAATTATGCACACAAAGGGCATGCGTCAGTGCATGCGTTCGGTTTTGGTGGAGACACGCTCTAACATAACACATTTATATTTTAAAAAGTAGGAGCAACATCAAATTAAATGACATTTGCGCTATATATAAACACAAAAAAGAGAAAATATTAACACACTAACAAAGTAAAACTCAACAAAGAGGGAGAAACAAAAGAGAAAAAGCAATATATTATACAAATCTGAAAGGATAAGAATATAATGTAGTAGTATTTTTCACAAGAAAATAACAAATCAAAGTGGTGTCAAAGAGTAAGAAAGCGACGAAGTGAAGTGGAAGTGATAATAAACTTTTTTTTCTAAAAGTAAAGAGGTTCGATTTCTTTTCTTTTTTTCTTTTCGATATTTATTCCCCTTTTTTTTCGATTTTGCTTCTCTAGCGGTGTTAATTTATTATTATGTTTTTTAAATGTTTTTTTTAAATTTTCGCTTTGTGGTTGTTTTTTTAATGCAAAAATCGCGGCGCGATTCGCGGACCAAAACAATGCCAAACTCGCCGCCGCGACAAACGCAGATGCTAGCTTAATAATACTGTGCGTTACCTCTTCTATGCACCGTCTTATTATTTTTCGTTAAAATCCAAGTTTCATGTCCACACTGACATAATTCAGGGAAACAATGAAATTTCAAAATATACCTAGAATACGTTAGTCTCCCTGCTCCATCTCAGTTTCGGTGTGGAAATGACTGACAGTAGTGACAGTCTGCACAAATGTATCTAGATTGTACCGATGGGGGCTTAAATATTCACGACTACTCCATCTGAAAGACTTCGCTAGTGATGCACAACTTTGCGTACTACACAGAAAAAAGATAGAAGTTCCAACATACAGTCGAATAACCCCGCCATTCCGCCATACTGTCGAATAATTTGGTCATCTTGTCTTGCAGAGTATATTAATAAGTTTTTCAACAATCTTCTTTCAACGAATCTTTACAGCCACCTAAAAGAGCGTCGGCAGGCATACGACGAAGTTCCTCGAAATAAAGTTGGAGTGTTTTCGTCGAAGGATAGAGTATTTCTCCAAAAACTGAAATCCGCTGTACACAAGATGTATAACACCTGCTCTAGGCATACTTTTACGTGCGCCATTCCACGAGGAAAGCGCGTCACAGATGTTGCATCCGTATTAAACTTTGTCCTGAGATTACAAATTTGTTACTATATCAAAGGGGAGTAAGTTTGTAGGAATTTTAATTAAGAAAGAGAATATGTTACATAAACATTTACAGAAGTGATTAAAAAATATCACAATGCTTTAATACAATACAGGGAAATGTTTCAAACTGCTGTCAGACGCTTCCCCGTTTTCTTTACCTCTAGTGTCGGGAGGTTTTCTACTTACTACTCCGCGACAAGAATCGCCACGAGAAGACCCATCAGCTTTTGCAAGGGTGAAATTGTTTGTGCTTAAACAGTGTTGAACTCTACGACTCCATGGCCCTTTTGAACCTGTCACAGGTTTCCTTTCACCTGTCCACTTAATGTACCGCCTGTCATTACTTCTAGTCTCCGAGGGCATTACTGTGCAAGGTACAAGCGCCCTTGATTTTTCACTATTAACGTGAGACGTCTCGACAATCCTTCCTCTCCGACCTTTAAAATCTGAATAAGTGTAGCAACCCGAACTGAAATCGTGCAGCCTATTACTATTCGCACTGCAGCGTGAGGCAACGAGTCTCTCCAGGCAGCTCACTACGGCAGCAACAACCATGATGATAGCTAAGATGATGAACTGTGCTCCTGCCGAGTCCAGGCCCTGCGATTTGGCCGTCACTTGCTGATTTGTTATCGGGCACTGCGTAGCT
The DNA here is from genome assembly GCF_000002075.1 of Aplysia californica. NCBI lineage: Eukaryota > Metazoa > Mollusca > Gastropoda > Aplysiida > Aplysiidae > Aplysia > Aplysia californica. The sequence continues at coordinate 499,590 of NW_004797339.1, read as the reverse complement.
AAAGGCCACCATTTGCGTTTGTACTTGTCCACGATCCCTGCACCGTGGAGCTGGATAATGCTGCGGAAGATGGGATGCAAAGACGTTCTGATAGTACGGGGGTGATTGAACAGTTTTAAATAGAAAGAAGCATATTGTTTTGAAGAAAGTAGACTATCATCGACAAGATAAGATAAGATAAGATAAGATGAGACAATATAAGATAGGATAAGATAAGATAATGTATGCTTTATTGAATCTCCACTGACAGAAATGACCCAAAGAGATTATGGAGGGAAGCTTACGACAGAAAATTGGTACAAGATAACCTCATCGTGAGACATACGTCATAATGATGTGATAAAATAACGTAACAAAATACAACAATTCAAATCGAACTCACCCCCTTCCTTTTGCCCCTGCTGCTGTTTCACAATAGCATACGAAATGCGTTAACGCAATACTTACACACACACACACACACA
>NW_004797339.1:494825-497991 GCF_000002075.1 Aplysia californica | reverse complement strand
GGGGGGTATTTAGACATTGTTTCACGCTTTATCACTAATCATAATACAACTGCAGAATGGAAGGGGGGCTCCACTGGGTTCTCTCACAACTTGAAAAAAAATATATCTACAGCAGTAAGTAAAAAAATGAAATACACACACAAACACACATATACACACACACGCACGCACGCACGTACGTACGTGAGTGCATACGCATACACATACACAAACAAACACATACAGACAAAAACAAGCATATCATATTATAGTGTAATGGTATACATAAAACATTAGAGCACATTATAGTATCCAACATATCTATTGTTCACCCCAAAGGTACCTGGGCCCCGGCTAATCTCGTTTCATCTTGAATCTAGTATAGCTTTGTCTGTCCCAAGACACTGAAGACACTAGGCCTAACACTTTAAAGAAAGCAGCAAACTTACTATATTCTGTGTCCACAAAAAAATATTGCCATTGGTCCAAAGTCTTTTCATCTCATTTAGTTCCTGTTTTTACACGCTGGACATCACTGGTCAAAACGAGACATCTAAAAATAGATGATTATACATTCGTCGGTTTGTGCAACCTTCTCAACAACAAAAAGAAGCCCAGCCTTACCAATGACTAGGTTTTCACAGTCCATTCTCCGCTGTCCCTTGATTTGTGAATAATCTGTAATCAGGGCATAGCCTCCCCTTCTGACCAGATCTAAACCTTGCCTGGTTGACGTCACCTTTGGAGCAGACCGCGCCAAGACCCGTAACTTTTGGAAAATCTCCGTTTCTGCTCTCTTTAAAGATAAAAAAGCAAAACAAATGATGTGACAGAGTCCTTTCTGTTAATTTATTTCAGTTTTTATTGATTTGTCATTTAACAGTTAGGTTCTACTCTGTTAGACACAGAAAAGGTTTGATTTTAGCGTGTCCATCTTTCTCTTTCTCTTTTTGCAGGGTACTTCGACATGCTAAGGATCGAACCTTGGTAGAAGCAGCCCGCCTCCTTAAAGATCTAAATTCCGTCGATGGAAACGTTTACTTTCATACGATTGAAGAGTCACGCACCATTGATGGAATACATTTCCCAATATTTCTTTTCCTTTTTTATGGTAATGAATAGTTCGTGAGAGCGAACCAAAGTTTTACTTGGTATCATATTGGATTATAATGCTGATGAGCCTAGAATCAAGCCGTGCAATACGATGGCAGTACGTGACATGACACAAGTGTGTTAACCGGAGTCTGTCTTGTAGCGGTTACACTTTCACGCACAAGACATGAGTTCGGTTCCCGAGAGGAGAAGATTTTTTTTTAAAAATCGAATATCTTTATCTGTTTCCTAGGTTATTTAACTCCTCTCTGCCCGAGTTGGCCCTGACAAGCAGAACTGAAGCAGCGCTCTCCTCACCAACCTCAAGTGTATCAATTGTGGAGTCAGGCATCTACAACTAATGTGAACAATCACAGCGAGTGAGTAATCCTTGAATTATAATAGATAGCATTTGTATAGCGCAAATCCCCGCTCAACAGCAAGCTCTACGCGTTTCAAAATCTATACTATTACCCCAGCAGACCTGAGAGCATTCGGAAACAACCTCAACTTCCTGGGAAACATTCAGTGCAAGCAGCCGTTTATAGGTGTTAAAGCACCAGCATACTGACAAGATCTTTCGCTGTCTGTGGTCAGGCACCCATTCCCACCTGGGTGAAGTGAGGAAAATTAGTGTAAAGAGTCTTTCCCAAGCACACAACGTCGGGCCCGCGGTTCGAACCCCTGAACTCGCAACCTCACGATTACCAGTCTGGTAGCCTAACCACGAGGCCACCGACGTAACAATACTGAAAACTGAGCAAATCTATGTCACATCTAACTGAGCAAATCTATGTCACATCTAAACAAAACTTCAATTGTACTTCAGAATATCATAAATAGGATAAATAGCTCACCTCGATAACAGAGTACCAAGTAGTGCCTTGCTTGGCAATGGGTTTGATATCAGTTTGTTCAGCAAGGTCTGCAAGTGTCTCGATAGGCTGTCGGGCTCTGGAGAAAACAAACAAAACAAAAAAACCAATGCAGTTATCACCCGTTTTTCTCTTCTTAACAATAATATAGTAACACTTTACCCGCTCTTATTGGTATGTTGGGAAGGTAAAGAACTTTGAATATCGTATTATTGTTATCATTCTAACGTAATGGTTCTTTTCATAAAAGATTATTATTATAACAAATAATATATGTTGTTATTTCCGACAGCAAAGTACACGCGTGTGTAATAATACTCCACAAAGTGACAGCTCTTCCATTCTTCTTTGTAGCTCACAAAAACTGTGTCGTGGACAAATAGTTACCTGTTTACTGTCAGCGTGGCAGCAAGCTCGGCTGTGAAAGAAGCGGAGATGAGTATGGCGAACACCCACCAACAGCCCAATATCATCCGCCCAGATGTGTTGTACGGTAACCTGTTGGCACCTGCAAATCAAAAGACATGAAAGGTACATAATATGGGTGGTGTCTTCTGCATAATTTAGTGATTGAAAGCTCGGTGAACTTAGTCACCAGAAAATATCAAGCAATGGCAAGCGGAGTTAACAAAAACTTTAGATGGGTCATCATTGAAGTGTTTTACTTGAGAATGAAGATTATCAAATGAGTCAAATATTGTACTCAAACAAACAAACAAGCAAACATACAAATTAACAAACACACGAACAAACAAACAAACAAATTTACAAACAAACAAAATATCACTCACCCTGTTCCATGTAAGAAGACACAAAGACCCAAGCGCTGTCCCGCTTGCGATGAACACAGTGCTTGACGGAGTTCCCAAACCCTGAGGCCGGCCACCGGAACGGACTGAAGCGGTTGACGAGGACAAAGAGAGCAGCCATCAGAACTATCATGGCGTATATAGTGAGCCACACGGTTGCCTGGAAAGGCTTCATATTGCTGAGAGATAGAGAAACGTATTGGATTAATTTTTTAATTTCTGAAGACATCGGTAGAAAGGGATTAGACTGTAGAGAAGTAAATAAATGAGGTATTAAAGCTAATAGATTGTGAAAGAAAGCTCATTGCTCCCAGAAAAAAGCAATCATGGCTCAATGCACTCAATCTCCTGCCCCCTTTTTTGTACTACCTGCCCTCCCCCCCCCTTTCCTCCTCCTCCTCTCCCATCTCT
>NW_004797339.1:491583-494585 GCF_000002075.1 Aplysia californica | reverse complement strand
CTCTCTCTCTCTCTCTCTCTCTCTCTCTCTCTCTCTCTCTCTCTCTCTCTCGCTCTCTCTTTTTCTCTCTCTGTCTCTCTTTCTCTCTCTCTTTCTCTCTCTCTCTATTTCTATATCTCTCTCTCCTCTCTCTCTCTTCCTCTCTCTCTCTCTCTCACTCACATATACAAACACACAGACACACTCAGACACACACACACACACACACACACACACACACACACACACACACACACACACACTTATACAGAAACACTCACACTTACACCATCACAACCATAGGCCTTGCAACAAACAACAGGCTTTCTGTGTCCATCAGCTTAAGTTTCAGTAGTATACAGGATGGGATATATCGGATATCAAACTATTTAAGCTTGAGACTTAATCCTCAGCATAAAGGTAACAATTTGCACTGGGGTTATTTTTGCGAAATTTTATTTTACACCCCACATCAGCAAAATGAAGTCAGTTTGAGGAAGCGGCCTTCTCCGACTCTGCTGGTAAGCGCAATCCCGGGGTTTGTGTCAGCGGAGATACTCATTAAAATAAATGTCTTTTCTGTGTAGTAGCCGAAGCCACGTCTTTAATGAACCATACTAAGAACCTAACCGTTACACCATACTCATTGATAGAGCTTGAGGAAGATGAGAAGCGGTGATGACTGTATAACTAGATGAACCGTTATAAATGTAAATTCTGCGAGCATTGGGACAAAGAAATGAGTGGTAAACCCAAATCGCCGATGTCTGAAGAAGAAGAAGAAGAAGAAGAAGAAGAAGAAGAAGAAGAAGAAGAAGAAGAAAAAGAAGAAGAAGAAGAAGAAGAAGAAGAAGAAGAAGAAGAAAAACAGCAACAACAACAACAACAACAAAAATAACAACAACAACAACAATAAAAACAACAGCAACAACAACAACAACAACAACAACAACCCCACCACCACCACTACCATAACCACCACCACCACCACCATCACCACCACCACCATCACCACCACCACCACCAACAACAACAATAAACGAATGCCACACAACGAGATACCTGAACAATTTGTCCACAGTGTCCTCTACTTTCTTGACGATGATGCCCCCGCCGTCCTCCATTATAGGCTGGACAAAGTCCACGACGGCAGCACGTTCTGACGTCACGCTGATTGGACCAATTGCCAGATCAATACTCTGGGCAGGAAAGGAAAAGCACACGCATTTATCTTTTTATATGTTGAAAGTAAACGTCTTTGTTTAACAAACCTGTACATGTTCTAGCTTTGTTTTATTTTTGCTGTGTTTGTTTGTTTTGTTTGTTTTGTTTTCGTTTGCTTTTTTTGTTTGTTTGTTGCTATTTAATTTGTTTGTTTGTTTGTTTGTTTGTTTGTTTGTTTGCTTGTTTGTTTGTTATTCTCTAATGCCTTAAAAGACACAAATCAATCTTAAGCAGGAAGCAGCTGAGGGGGAGGGGTTGAACTGGATTAGAAACACTCAGCCTACTCATGCTCAGTTTATGTTTTACTTTGTAGTTTGTAGTTCGTCGTATAGTATTCAGTGTGGACACCCCCCAAAAACAACAACAACAACAACAACAACAACAACAACCAAACAACAACAACAAGAACATAAATACATACATAAATCAATAAAAAAGTAAATGAATGAATGAATGAAGGAATGAATGAATGAATTTATTTATCTATTTATATTAATTAATTATAATTAATTAATTAATTAATTACAATTAAATGAAAAGAAAAGAAATAATTTATAAAAACATATTTTAAAATCAATTAAATTATGTTAAACTAAAATGGGTTTTTTTAATTGAAAGAAAAAAATAATAAAACCGCATCCAAACCTTCATTTTTCTAGTCTGAACACGTCAACCTTTTTCTTTACACTAAATGTTAATCATTGTCAAACTTGAAGCTCTTACTTTGGCGATATATTGTCTTTACTTTTATCCCCAGTTAACCCATTGGTTTCATGATGCGAACGATCTGGTTCGAATCTAAATAAAGGCTACCTGAACCTGTATTGTTGGGGAAATTTTGAACGCTATATTATATTTATTTCACGCTGTCATTTTGGAGCTGGACGTTAAATTTCGAGGTTCCACTTTTAAAGCGTTGAAAGGGGCGATGAACCAACACCATAACGGCGCAGTATAGTATAGTTTATTCTACCTTCAATTGCGCCATTCTAACGAGACCATTCCAAGATCCGTTGGGACTCTTTCCTCCGAACTTGCCATCGAAACTCTCAATGATTTGATACCTGCAAATAGCACGTTTGTGTCAACGATAACAGTAGGGATCACAACCTAGATGATAAAAGTAACAGCAGCAGCAGCAGCAGCACCACCACCACCATCACCAGCAGCAGCACCAGCAGCAGCAAAAAAAGAACAGGTGAGGGGAAGAGGAGTAGCCATGAAGGAAGAAAAGATAAAGGACTAAAAGAACACACAAGATTTATTATTTTTAAAATGGGAAATTGCAAAAAGTGGTAAAAATCAGCAGCTTTTCTAATCAATGTCAAAAGAAGCAACTCTCGCCCTACTCTTACTGAACAGTTCCGTTCCTGGCTAACTTTTCTAATAAATGATGTTTTTAATTGTTTTTATGGGATTTTTAAACTTGAGAGATGACCGGCATTGACAAGACTACAAAGTCACTAAAAGGATTGTTTCCACGGTAGATACCACACACACACACACACACACACACACACACACACACACACACACACACGCAAACACGCACACACACAAACACACACACACATCCACTCACCCCCCCCCCCACCAACACACACACACATACATGCATGCATGCATATACATACATGTACATATTCATATATATGTACATATTATACATAATTTGTATATTATATTCATATATTATATTATAACATATTATACACCAGATATATATAATATATATATATGTATATATATACTATATTATGTGTGTGTGCGTATGTGTGTGTTTGCGTGTGTGTGTGTGT
>NW_004797339.1:489283-491483 GCF_000002075.1 Aplysia californica | reverse complement strand
GAGTATAATGTGTGTGTGTGTGTGTGTGTGTGTGTGTGTGTGTGTGTGTGTGTATGTGTGTGTAAAACTAAGAACATTAAATCTTACAAGTCGAAGTCCTATTCTCTCTTTGGTCTCAGCAATTTCTCATTTGACAATTTGTTTGCAGCCATTGGCATTTTTACCCCTCTCCCCCACCCTTAAAAAATATAAAATACAAGGTAAGTTCCAAGATAAAGGTTTGTATTACCCACCAAAATGTTCAACAGAATGCATATTCGCTATATGAGGATAGACTTATACTTCAGGAAAGAAGACATTTATAATAAATTAGGAAAACAAGAACAAGAATAATTCATCGTCTATTCAGTAGAATTGCCGAATCCTAAGAGTTAAGACATAATAGTCTGAAAGTGTTGTTGTTGTTGTTATTATTGTTGCGTTGCTGTTGCTGTTGTTGTTGTTATTGTTGTTGTTGTTGTTGTCCAAGTTATACTCACTTTAATCCCAGCTTCTCCAGAACCTCAATCATCAAATCGACAGAAAACCCAGACCAGGAACCGTTCGATTTGATAGTGAATGGGGGCGCCTTTAGAGAGGAAAAATAAAATTCCATTCTGGGCATGATTTTCTTCACATTCACAGGCAACATCATTCACGCAAAGATCAATATCACATTAATTAAGTTATCAAAGTAATCGCAATAAACTCCTCTTTTAATTGTCCAGTTGTGATTGCGTAGTAAGGTCGTGTGTTCGTGAAAAACTTGCTTGAAAACGTTTCTCGCTCTAACTGAGGTAATTCAGACTCGGCTGCTTTATGCTATTCGAAAACAGCTTTGCCCTTATGTGTAAGCTCAAGCTGGAACTCAATAAATTGTAACCTAATAAGTCACGACCGATTACATGTACCCAGAATCCTCTAAATGTCTACCAAATACGTATAGGTATCTTTGTTGTTATGTGAACGTGTCATCGCGTGTGTTTGTATGTGTTCATACTTCAAAAATGCGATTGTGCGCATAGGTGTGTGTGTGTGTGTGTGTGTGTGTGTGTGTGTGTGTGCGTGTGTGTGCGCGCAAGCGTGTTTGTGTTTGTATTTTTGTGTTTGCGTGAGTATAATGACACATTTCGTGATTATGAAAGATACGTTACTGTATCCCATAGCACAAACCTACAAGAGCAAGTGTATCCCATAAAAAGTACAATCCGTCCAAAGAATCTCTGCAGCATTTCAAGCATTCAAACGCCTTTCTATTTTTTTTTACCCCAAGGCTATATAACTTGCTAAGAGGAGAAAAACGCATGTGGAAGAAAAAATAACTGTATCTGTTTAGTTTTTTATAGAAGGGGGGGGGGAGCGGGGTGGTATCGACACGAATTCCAACCTATTTTAGAACTTTGTGGTTTGACGAATGTTAAATAAATGAAGGCCCGCGTTCTGGCCATTTGACACAGCTTTAAGACGAAATATTTTGGGGAAATTTGGACAAGAACCAAGTACATTATTAACTTTGTTAATCAAACAGATTGTTCAGTACTGTTTTCTTTATCTGAAACTTGCAAAAGCAGGCAACAACTTGCATCTTGTGAAATATGTAAATTGTGTTTCTGATTTGTGTATGATGGTTCGAAGTATGTCGCAACATAGCCTTTGGTCTGCAGCTGATTGAAATTAAATTGTTGTTGTTTCTTTTTTTTCAGATATCTTCATACTGGAATTACGCGTTAATTAAATTTGGAATGTAACCTCTAAACTAACTTAAATTGCTGTCGTAAGTAAAATACATTCTGAGAAGATCGAGGGGGAAGCATCTCACCTCAACTGTTCCTACGAGAAGTGTACCAGAGACGTTAAGGGGCGTCTTGGGCACATAAAGTCGTCGATTGCCCAAACGAAGACCTTTGTCCACACTCCAAGTCCCGACTTCCTCTAAGAGTGGATGCACACGTGACGAAGTCATGAGACCTCTTTCGTTGCCAGGCAATGGCGTTGATTCGGCAAGTGCATGGGTCACCGTGACCAGCTTTTGCAGCAAGAACACGTCTGGGTTGGCGGCACTGGCATCGTGTACTGTTCCGGGGAAAAGCTCACTGAGAATCTGGGAGTACACAAACAATGTACCAGTTGGAGGAAAGTTTACAGCTTGAGAGGGAGTGTTTTCGTGAGAGCGTGCGCGAGCGGTGTGTGTGTTTGTGTGTGTGTGTGTGTGTGTGTGTGT
>NW_004797339.1:487570-488657 GCF_000002075.1 Aplysia californica | reverse complement strand
AGAGAGAGAGAGAGAGAGAGAGAGAGAGAGAGAGAGAGAGAGAGAGAGAGAATATACACTAATGAACTGGTTGTCATCCCACGAACATGACCCTGTAAACTCCCCCGTCAGAGATCAATAAACGTCCATTCATTCATTCATTACAATTCGTTGGCGTACTAATGCTGCAGCAATGTATTAGATTCAAAGACATGATTAGCGACTCAAGAATGTAATTGACGATCGTATCTTATCATCAAATAAATTGTCTTTTCATTGCAACATTTAGGCGTGTATCTACTACTCTTACCTCAGAATTAAAAGTTCTATCTGCTCAGTGCCTTTTTTTTTTTTTTAAAGAAATCTGAAAAAAAAATTTAAGTTAAGTTTCACAATATGTCTAGTTTTTCGAATGCAATTCTTCAAATATCTTGATAACGACCAACTCCGGATATTCTTACAATTTAGATAGAGCTGACAGAGCATTTGCTTTCTGACTTCATTGTCTTAGTAACTCAAAAGGGCCGAAAATCTCAGATAGAACTTTGTAATTCTGAGGTAGCTTACGTATAATTATATGTGAAGTACATTCTCTTGTCTCCCCCGGGACCGATAAGATTATTTTGTCAACCCTCCTCATAAAAAGATGAGGGTTTTGAACTGAAAGTACGTACGAGCTTCTCACCTTACGTAACGGTCTTTCCATCGCGTGTGCCTCTGTCTGGTCCACGGTGCCTGCCTCATCGCATGTGCTGACGTAACGCGGTACTGGGCTCTGAAAGGCTTCCTGTGTCTCCTCGTCAAGGGAGACATTCACATGTTCCACTAGTGTCGCAGCCACCTCATAAAACTTTCTCTGATAATTGAATGCGTTGATAGTTTTTAATATCATAATCGCTTGTAATGACTGTAAATTCAATGTTTTACGCCCCCATCAACATGATTTAGATCATTTATTCAAGAGACGGTTTGCTTTCACCCTGCCTGTCACGGCCAACCCAGGGTCAGGTAAAAGACAGTATAAATGTCAGAAAGACGGAGATGATGAAATTTATCTCGAGAGGAAATCAAACACCCCCCCCCCTCACACACACACGGCACGCATGCC
>NW_004797339.1:484381-486423 GCF_000002075.1 Aplysia californica | reverse complement strand
AGTAGTAGTAGTAGTAGTAGTAGTAGTAGTAGTAGTAGTAGTAGTAGTAGTAGTAGTAGTAGTAGTAGTAGTATTGTTGTTGTTTTTGTTATTTTTGTTATTATAGTCGTTTTTGTTGTTGTTGCTGTTGCTGTTGTTGTTGTTGTTGTTGTTGTTGTTGTTGTTGTTGTTGATGTTGTTGTTGTTGTTGTTATCGTTGTTGTTCTTGTTGTTGTTGTGATTTCGTTTTAAAAACAGATTAAAACATACATCAAAATAATCATTTTAAAATCATACTTTGCTTTTTGTCTGAGCAAAGGACGTTCATCGACGACATGACAGTGGCTAATTAATACTAGGGTAAAGCGGGATAGAATGACAGAATTTAGAAACAACAGATTGCCAGAAAACAAATAAGATAAAATAATCATCCTGGAAATAGAGAATCGAAAAAAAATCTAACACTTTTCTGATTCGAGCCTCTGACTTTGTGTATTGCGTAAACGTCATACCCAGCTACACCTCACACGCCTGCACTGTTCATAAAACCACCCATAATGGTCTGTAAACACGTTAGTCAATTTTCGTAAAAGGTTTTAAAAAGATAAATAAAACCAGAAACCAGAGAAAAGATCTCAAATATGCTAACAACCTGGTCATGGGTAGTACAATGGCGTTAATAATGTTATTACGAATTTCATCAAGTATAATTGATTTTATATCTTATTCACGCCAGGAAACACAATCCTGTAATTGTAGTTATTTTACGACAGGATTGTTCCAACGACGCATGACAGAGACATGGAAGAAACACAAGACCGTGATGGGTGCCCAAGGGCTCGGAAAGGAGAAAATTAGAGAGGAGATTATTGTCACGAACAAAATATGAGCACAATATTGAATATGGCAAGCAGACAGTGCGAGAAATAACCAATATGTAGCTTACATTTTGTAATTGATCAAAAATATGACACAGGCTTCATGCCTGCTTATTATCATTATTATTATTATTATTATTATTATTATTATTATTATTATTATTATTATTATTATTATTATTATTATTATTATTATTATTATTATTATTAATATCATTATCCTTATTATTATTATTATTATTATGTTACCATGATCATTATATTTGATTATTATTAATTACGTCAATGAAACAAAATAATGCTACTTTTCCGAACATTACCAATGGAATTCGTTGGCGTTTCAGAAATTGGCAATCAACAAGGTTGACATCATTGTATAGAAGCCAAATTTTGAAAAGATTTTGTTTCCCCCGTTAACCCTCCTGCCAGGACCGTATGTGCTTTGTTTGACACATGAATTAAATTTAGATAGGGATATATCAACGTAGATTACTTTGATGGACCAATAATCAGCATTCCCTATTAGTATTTGACTAGACTCTAGCGATCCATTACAAACATTTCTAAAGAAATAAGAGGTAAGCCTATTTAATTTATTTCCATGTATCATTCCAAATTTTATGGTTATTTTTTTAAAGAAAGCTGTTGTCAAGTTCAGGTTCTGAATGGTTAGACTGACAGACAGACAGACAGACAGACAGACAGACAGACAGACAGACAGACAGACAGACAGACAGACAGACAGACAGACAGACAGAAACATGGACATCAAACAGAGATATACAGACGCTTTTGAAGAAGAGGTAGACAGGCAGTTCTGGAATTACTCACCAGGTCTGTGTGAGCAGACACAGGTCGTGTCCGTGTAGCGGGCTTTGGGTGTAGAAAGTACGTGCTTTGTCCTAGGTCAGAATGACCGTTGGCCGTTGTCTTGTCCGGGGGATGAGGGAGAATCCAGAGAAGATCGCTGGGTCGGTAGACACGGACCTGTAGTGCCAGAACAAAGACGTGTGTGTTTGCCTTTGTCTGACTGTCGTGAACAACTTTATCAGCAGATTTATCATCATCATCATCATCATCATCATCAGCATCATCATCATCATCATCATCATCATCATCATCATCATCATCATCATCATCATCATCATCATCATCATCATCATCATCATCATCATCTTTATCAAT
>NW_004797339.1:482652-484281 GCF_000002075.1 Aplysia californica | reverse complement strand
TAGGGCAGTGCTACTGACGGAACTTGTCTTTACGCCGTTCCCAAAGGGGGGGGGGGGGGGGTATTAACATGTTCTTATACACAGTTGAATTGTTAATGGGCTGATTTATCAAAGTCATGTTCATACTGTGCCTGAACAACATAGGTAGAACTGCTGCTTTTTCTTTATTCATCCTTACTATCGTCATTTTCCCTCTACTTCTTTTTATGTTTGTCTCTCTTTTGTGAACTGCTATTTCCGGGGTACCTTGATAGTCGAAGCAGACTTTGTGCTGTTGAGGCTAGGGGTGAGCAAAGTAAGTATGATTCCCCGTTTAGATTTCTCTGTTGACATCCACCCCTTGGCACTCGTATGACCTTATGTAGTTGCGAGCGCCGTAAAACCTCTACTAAAACTAAACTAAAACGAGGCACGGAGTTGATGTACACAAAACTTACCATTCCCAACACAGCCATTTCCTTCCAAAATGGATTCAAGTGCCGACTGCCGCACATCGCGGTTGCTGTGTTGACATGTTTTTGAATCCTACAGACATTGAAATTAATGTCTAGAGCTTTCTAGGTCTATCAGTATCAACCTTTCCAAATCTACAACGTCTATTACATTCGGCACTCTTTTTCTTTCAAATATGACCCTGACCTTGTGACTCGCATTCTACATTAAGCCTTGTTCACATAAGACGGTTCGACTCGTGTTGCAACTGGGCAACATTGCAACACTTTGAATAACTCATTCTTGTACGTACTTGACAGTATAATGTTAGTTTTTTAGAACCTGTAAAGTGGCAACTTGCATTGTATGCTTCCGAGGAAGTTGAGATTGATTCAGAATGCTATCAGGTTTACTGGGGTAGATTGCACAGCGCATAGGGCTTGAAGTTGAGCGGGGGTTGGCGATGCACAAATTATATACAATGTGATTTTTTAAAAAACAACTGAACAACTTTTTTCTGAATAGCCCACACAAAATTTTTACTAGAATGTTGTAATTTGGAACAGATATAATTCATCCAAAAGGAATTTGTTTTACATAAAATTCATTTTAAAAAACATGTTTTCAAAAACGGAAATGGCTTTTATAAATATCACCTATAAATGCAAAATACACCAATTTAAAAGATCTTGTAAGGAGAGTCACGAAATGATTGGTTTGTTGTTTTCTCTTCCTTTTTTAAATCCAATCTTTCCATCCATATAGTATTTAAAAATTTGGCGCTCTTATGATCTTATGCAGTTGCGAGCGCCGTAAAACCTCTTCTAAAATAAAACAAACATTTAAACAATATTTTTTCTCTTACAGAGTTTTATAAAATATTTGTACAATTGTGGAATTTCCAGAACCAGTGCTCTTTATGTCCTCCTTTGGACTCGATACATTTTAACGCACCCTTCGTAATGTTCAGGGGTGACCAAACACAAAAACCCACCCAACCATGGGTACTCAAAGCCGCGCACACTTTGCACCTTACAGTATGGAGTTGTTCCTAGAGAGACACAATAGGGACTCTGGTGAGGTTGTGCAAAGAGACAGCATATTTGTGAAGTTAACATATCCTGAAATGTGACTATGGGCTTTGCCAAGGAACCAAATGTCATAGAGGAAATGTTCATGCTTTTTACTACAATGGAA
>NW_004797339.1:475152-477652 GCF_000002075.1 Aplysia californica | reverse complement strand
AACGAATGTATGTTTAAATGTCCCCCACAGAGGTTAACAAAGAGTAATTTTTTTATTTTTTAAAATTATTTTTTTAAAATGATAAATATTATCCCTTTCTGTTCTACACACGACTAAGTTTTCTTATCTCAGTGCAAGGTAGGTATCTTGAAAATATTATAATAAAATGAATTCATTATTAACTACAATGGCTCGTGGTGGCCATGAACATGTTCCAGGAACGACTGAACTGTCCACAAGAAGTTTACGCAATTATCAGATAAAAAACAAACATTTGTGATAATGCTTTTCCTTCCATTTTTCCCATTCGATGCTCTCTAAAACGTATATTATTCTGGTGTTTCCCCGTACACGTTTTTTAAATAAGTTGCTCAGGGTCTACCTCTGCCTCATTTGCCTTCTATTTTACCAGTGCAAGCAAGATGTTCAAAGCCTCTATGTCTGTGCAAGTGTTCCAGGGACTGCATGTATCTCATCATAATTGTGTTATTTGTAAGCGGCCCACGTATGGTGCTTTTAGTGCTTTCTCGTTTGAGTTCTTTTTCTTCCAAGAATTTTTCAAAAGTCTCCTAGGAAACCTAATTTCTATTGCTTTTATTTTATGTTCACATCGACACCCAATTTAATCGTATTAATGATTATGTTCAACAGACCAGAAAGTGTCAATAATGGGCTCGTTCTAAAGACAATTTAATCGATGTTCCTGATTTAATTTATTACCTAAACTGTTGTCCACATAATTTATGAAAGAAACGCATTAACTGGTGTTAGTCATTATCCTGATAATAAAACATTTTTGTTTGACTCTTTGTAATTTATCAAAATTTGATAGAACTGCTTTCTTTACTGAGGCGAGACCTCGGACTTTAACTACCAACAACAGGCCTAACAGCATGGCCTCTTTACCGTATAACCATACACGACAGAAACAATAAATACAGCAACAGAAGATACAATCATAGTTTACTTTTGCAACTGCAGTACCGATAGCATTACCAAAACCACCATTATGTCAACTGCAACCTATATAGCACTGTAGGCCTACATAAGAACGTTTTTTTTTTCCAAAAGCAACGAGTCAGAATCACAAATAGATTATATCTGTTTTGATTTGTGTTGTATTAGATCTTTTAGTTATAGTAAAGAGAAGCACATCACCACGACAACAGACATTTGATGCTGGAGAAAGGCAAACTGGGTAGATATAAACAACAGAGAGAGAGAGAGAGAGAGAGAGAGAGAGAGAGAGAGAGAGGTGGGTGGGGAGGGGAGGAGAAATGGGTGGGGGGGGGGGGGGGAATTATTGAAGTTATCCCTGTCTAGGCTCCCGAAACAAATCTCACGTTACAAACTGATTAAATCCAAGCAAAGTAAATTGATCCACATTTCCGGTGACTATCATTTCCATTGATGTATAGGTTAACAAACGAGTGTCCCATTGATCTATTCATTCCCCCAACGTCGTCCCAGATTTTCCACCTCTCTGTTTTATGTCTTGGCTAAATGGAAGCGCAATAACTTGTGTAAGACGCGAGGACATTGATATAAACAGGGACAGTAAAACCATAGCCAAAAAATAAATGTGTGCTGCGTATATAAATCCCTGATTACCTTTACTTGTCTGGTAATCCCGTTCAACACCTGCTGCAGTCAATATCATAATTTATCATGAAATTTAATAATAGTCTGTTCACCAACACGCGATATCGTCTACTGACTATCTCAATAGATTCTAAAACAACCATAAATATTATGACAGCAATAACATCAACTACAAGCACGACATGACAGCCATCTTGACACCCTCCAATACCTCTTTTGCAACACCCTGAAGGCAAAGTCCACTCTTATTCACGTAGCCTGGTTATTATTATTAATAAAGGGAGTGGATCTCATGGGCGTAGAAGTGTTTTGGTAAACGTTTAACGGGACTTGCAACACAAGTAGATTATTCAAGTATTAAGAGGTACTGGATAGGTGAGAAGTGGGATAACCACACCAGAGCACCCACTAACCATCCACGATCTCAAGAGTGACTGCTAACGTAAAGGAAGAACATTAATTGTCAGTTCATCATTGACATAACAGGAAGTCGATTCCATCACCTACTTATACTGGGTGCCTATGCTTCATCGAGTGCCCTTTGGTGGTTCGCTTCTCTAACACAAACCGATCGCCCGACTCGTGGCCTTGAAAACAAAAGCGTTTGTTTTTTAAGGTCACCTTCGATTTCGTTCGGTTTGTGCCACAATGGTCGCTTTTGCCCTCAATCTGGCTAGCCTCGACTACCAAACCGACCCGAACCGAACCAAAGAGAACCAAATCGAACCGATCGTGCCAATGAGCACTGTGTATTAAGTCCTTTGTAGGGTTAAATTTAACAAGAATATGGAACTTTGACCGACGTACGAAGACCCCCTAATAGGGCAGTGCTACTGACGGAACTTGTCTTTACGCCGTTCCCAAAGGGGGGGGGGGGGGTATTAACATGTTCTTACTA
>NW_004797339.1:468224-474195 GCF_000002075.1 Aplysia californica | reverse complement strand
ATACATAATTTTATACCTTATATGTATGTGTTTGTGTGTGTGTTTGTGTGTGTGTGTTTGTGTGTGTGTGTTTGTGTGTGTGTTTTGTTTGTGTGTGTGTGTGTGTGTGCGCGCGCGCGCGCGCGTACGTGTGCATGCAGCCTCTCAGTATCGGTATAAGAATGATAACAGTAAACACATACAGCATCTTTGCTATAATGGAGCACTGGACAACATTTGTGTTTTAGTTCGATTAGACGACGACAAAAACAAATAACTGTGTTAAACTATGGCCTAGCTTTGCAGGGGTGAAAACTACAATCTAGTTAGCAATTCCAATTACTTTACAGAGAAGAATACAAATTGTATGTCTTTTCTTTCTGAAAGGATGGAAAACAGGGACAAAAAAGTTACATTTCACACTGGAGAACAAACAATGAAACAATGTCATTATATTACAACTGCTCGGAAATACAAAGTCTCGGTCGCCAACAGCTCAGTTGGTAGTGTGGTGAACTACGGGAGTAATATCCATAGTTCAAACCCCAAAATGAGAGCTGTTTGACCTAGGTTTTTGGGAGGAGGTTTTAAAACATCTGCCAACTTTGTTCGATTTTAAGGGGAAAACGTAAATTTCGATCTCGATTCTTGAAATACGTTAAAAGTGTCTTCCTCGCTCGCAAACGTCACAGCGACCCTAATGTGGCCGCACGGGGAGTGAAGACCCCAGATTAGCCTACTACATGTAGGTCATGTAAGTTCCGCAAAAGGGCCTATTAATATTACTTTCATCCCTAATTATACGACAACGCGTGTTCCCAGTTTTGCAAGAGAAAAAAAAGTGTTCCTTGACAACTTTTCGCCATCCATTTCTTATGAGGAATCAAAAAGTAATGCAAGTTGTTTGCTATTTTGCACAATTTTGCTTCAAATTTAATTAAATTCAGCTCAGAAGTACTGGGTCATATACTTTTGAACCCAAATTGTTAAAATTTATGTTTCTTTAATGTTGCCCCGAATGACGTCATATTAAAATGACTACCCTCTTAGGGGTCTGTCGGAGGTAAAGAGCAGTGATTGAATTTCTTGTTTTAGAAGGAAAATCCACCGATAGCATCCAAAAGAGACTTTAAAATATTTATAAGGACCAAGCTCTGGATTTTGGCACTGACGGGGTCAGACGTTTGAGCAATGAACCTGAAGAAGAGGAAGAAATGTCCCCATACGCTGATCAGACAAGCACCGTCTCGAGGAGTCAGCCGCCAAAATCATGGCAATTGTGCTTTGGGACGTTCATAGCGTACTTCTCACTGATTTTTTTAAACCACGAGGAGCAACAGTCAATTCTTAGCCCTACATTGAAGCATTGAAACGACTTCAAGCGAGAATTCGACAAGCAGACCTTAATTAAACATGGAAAGAGTGTTTTTTCACCATGACAATGCCGGCCGACCTGCATTCAGTACAAGAACAAGGGAGTCAATCACACCTTTTATGTGGAAAGCACCGCCACACCCAACTTATTGTCCTGATTAGGCTCCTTTAGACTTCCATCTTTTCAGTCCTAGGCCTAGAAAAGAACTATTGAGAGGTCAACACTGACTAAACGATGGAGAAACCAAGACTGCTATACCCATACGAACAACCTGCTGAGTTCTACGCTGCGGCATAATATGTGGACTTCGTAAAAGGTGAACAGTAGCCATTGAACGAAATGGAGACTATGAGGAGAAATAACAATGTTTTTCAGATGCTCCCCTTCAATTTGAGGTATGGTAGTTGGAAGTGTGTTCTTTTTTCTTTAGGTTAAAAACGAATTTGCAGTACTTTTTGACTCAACCTCGTACATAACATTATTCCCAGTACAGCGCAACAATTCTTTTGATGTCAACAGCAATAATACCCTCTTCGGTAGGCCTACTATCTACAGAGTATGGGAAACCATGAAAACTCCTAAAAAAAAACTTTGTTCAAAAATGCTAAGAAAGAGATCAAACCAGGGCCACTTGGTTCGCAGTCCAGCATTATAACTTCTTGGACACAAGGAGTCATCTCTTCGCAATTGACACAGAGAACACAGAAGCGACTGCTAAATGCAGACTATCACCTGCTCTAGGAATCAGAACCCTCAATAGCATGCGTCCTTACTTGTAAACACAAAAGAATGTTCTGACTCAGAACTTCCACACAAAACACGTCTCTACTAATAATTCCCACGGAACACAGCATAGCCTTTCGTAGGTCGGGACGCTTGACAATTATATGGGCTCTTTGAAAACCTCCAGCCTGCAACAAGATTCTCTCATAGCTCTGACATCAAAGTGTTAGAGATCACACATGATTTACTCCAACTTGCATTACTCGGTGCAGTAACCTCACAGGCTTCTGAACAACTGTGAACTAACCTAAGCGGAAACACTCTCTACTCTCAGTGGGTTGTAAGTGCGCGTCAGAGGAAGAAAGAGAGAGAGAGAGAGAGAGAGAGAGAGAGAGAGAGAGAGAGAGAGAGAGAGAGCGTTGGTGTGTGCGAGAGAGAGTGAGGAAAAGTGAGACAGACAGAGAGACGTGCATAAAAGGCAGAGAGAGAGAGAGAGAGAGAGAGAGAGAGAGAGAGAGAGAGAGAGAGAGAGAGAGAGAGAGAGAGAGAGAGCTGGGAACGCCCTCACCTTGTCACTGTCTGGCCCATAGACGTGGGAAAACAGGACAAAAGGAGATACCGGAACATTGATATATAGTAATAATAGTATACATAAGAGTACCGCCTTATTAGATAAAAATTATGTAAATGTAAACTTCCTACAAACACAATTTGTCTTGGACGCGTAACCGTGTATAACGTCTACATAATAATATAATTAAAACTACACCATAGGCGATTCTGCCATGTAAACCCCTGCCTCTCTCTGGAGTCGAACATTGTAATCATGGGGTTATGAACATTGAAAAACTCGGTAAAATCGGAGGTGTCAACAATGAAGTGTCTATAGAATCAGTTTGGGCGGGACTCTAGCCTGGCTTTACTTGTTTTGCATATTTTTTATCTATGTTTATTTTTGTATTATTTGTTTGTGCTTATTTGTCTTTGTGTGTTTGTGTATGTGTGACTGTGTGTGTGTGCATACGCACGTGTTCCAGCGTGTTAAGGGAACGGATTTTTAAACCACGTATTTTTGCTTTTTAAGTAGGATTTGAAAAGACACCTGTCTCGCTCACCCAATCTCCTTTGCTTTGTTTGATTGGGTAAAGTGAAACACATGAACACAACAGTGGCCATTTAGTTCCCGGAAAAAGAAAGACAGACAGACAGAAACAACAGAAGTAAAGTAAAGAAGTAGTACCTACTAGTGGCGCCATCCAACCACCGGCACTCACTTGTCTTCTTCCTTCGCACCCCTTGTCTTTAAGGTAGGTAAAATCGAGGAACTTGCCTTCTTGGGTAGGGACGCAAAATCTAAGAGGTCTTGTGTTCACGTTGCGGGCGTTAAAGACCCCTTTGTGGTTAAAAATCGTGGAAGGCCGTTATAGGCTGCCACCAGGGGAATGTTTTGTTTTTTATTCAAAATGTCTTACCATTAATAAAAAATACCCCTTCCCCACCAACAACATCTTAAAAGTAAAGCAAAAATACCCTTACACCCTCCTTGATTCCAAACGTACTGGCGATGTCTCTTCTTTGGAGCATATTAGAGAAGTTAAGACCTGGGGAGAGGGTAGTACTTGGTCAGTCTACTACCTCTATGTCGTCCGTCTAGGCAAGGCTGTATCATGCATACTGTGTTAAGATCGTCTAACAAGACGCAAGAGGCCATACCACACCACAGTGGGTCTACTCAACTATAACGATTGCCTTACATCTTTAGGAATTTTAAACTGATTTGAGGACATCATCGCTAAAAGCTGCCAGTGTCTGTAAAGTATAGGTGACCTTTTTATAGTGACTCCAATTACCAAGCCGCGATTATACTCTACCCACTTGGGAAAGATATCCCAGAGTAAGGCTATGTCTTTATGTTAATGCAAGGCATCCCACACTGGCCAAGTTAACCCTGAAAGGCGAGGTAAAAGTATTACGTGAGATCTGAGTGGTGTTCACTAGAATGCCAAATATTTTGAAGAACTTAGGGTCAAAACAACCTTAGTCACACAAAAAATGTGGTCTACTCTGTCTTTCTTTAAGATATCCAAAACATGGCTACTTCTGATCTGTTCATGACACATCTGTTTTTAAGATATCCCTAGAACATGACCAGGCCTGTTTGTGACAAAAATGGTATTGACGGACAAAAAGGAACAAGACAGAAAATAGATCACCGGCGTCTGTGGAGTAACGGTTAGCGCTTCACTGTTGCACGCAATAGACCCGAGTTCGATTCCCAAGTAGGGAGATTTTCTTTATTTAGTATTTCGGCCTGACTGCTCGGACGTTGCTTCCATCTCAGGCCGGGTTGGCTCTGATAGACAGGTCAGGAAGTTCGCCTCCTAAAATATGATCTAAGTTGTGTCGATGGGAGCGTTAGAAAAATAGATTATTATGAAAAGAAAAAGAGATCAAAACAAACACAAAGTAGAATAACTACTATATATTAGTCTCGGTGCTGTCATTCCAAAAAGCTTTGGAACTTCCACATTGTTCTGTATTGCTATTTCGTGGGCTAGCGTACGAGTCCGGTTTGTTCTGAGCCCACAAATCATATTTGAACATGTTTTTAAATAGTCGGCGAGTGTCCTTTCTTGTGCTTCAGAGAAAACAATATTTTTTTTCTTCTTTTTCTTGTAGTTCGGTTGAAGCCTTGCATTAGCTCATACTTTAACTTTCTGCACACAACGACCGAGTGTCGATTTTAAAACACTCAAGTCAGCTGTGCTTCCTGGACAGCCTCCATCGACTTTTTCGTAATTCATATGAGATGAAGCGTAAATCTCGCTTGTGGGTTTTCGTATGTAGATTCGATGCATTTCTGAAAAAGGAAACAAAATGGGAAAGTGGTATAAGAAATCTAGAACTGCATAAAAGGCTAACACATTATGGGATGCATGCCAACATGAGAAGTAAATTGTACTTTTCTTGGACATTTTCCGTTCCGAGGAGACATTTTTAAAACTGGGTAAGTAATCTCTTGGCTGCAGGAAAACTCGGACGCCAGTGTGGTTAACTTGTCCCAGTTCTCCTCACCTTGGGAAGACATTAAGTTTGATTCTGGGTTTTCTTTAAGAGATAGAACCCAGCCTGTTCCACATGAATGTCTTATAGTTAAATATTATATGACTACTGTATATAAAAACATACTCACCTTCAGCTGAAGTTCAACCTATTCGATGCAGAGCGTCAGAAACTGGTCTTGGGAAAAAAATTGCAAAATTGTGTGGTCTTTGGAGCTTGAAAACGCAAATAGAAAGTTGAAGGGAAGTTACATCAATCAAAAGACATAGTAATAAGTAGTATATTAAATAATTTTGGTACGGTTAATTTTTATCCCCAAAAATGTTTCAGGCTTGGTCCCAGTTTACCTGCGTCCCAGTTCACCCGGCTCTCCCCCTTCACGTCCTGTCATTCTCTCAGTTCTTTGGTCTGTCCGGCCTCTCGTGACGGGGCTATTGATTTCACCTGTGTTGTGTGCCCGAGCGTCCCCATCTCCCCGAGGGGTAGTAGAAAGTCATTAATGGGAGCATGGGGTTTTTGGAGGGCGTTTGATTGGTTGTTTTGTTTTCGGTTTTGTTGGGATTTTTTCTGGTTTGTTTTATTTTAATATATTATTCGCTACTTGGTGCTTTTGGTGTTGTCAGTTCGAAGTCATTGTTGAATCAATTTTCAGGATACATAAAATCAAATCTTTGCAGGTCCTTTCAGGCTTTAATAATATGCTCTCGCTCTCTCTATATCTATATCTATATTCTATCTATAGATCTATACACCCCTCGGGGAGATGAGGATATATCTTATAAAGACGACTGTTGTTATATATTTATTTTATATTATTTTATATTTATAACA
>NW_004797339.1:464902-466553 GCF_000002075.1 Aplysia californica | reverse complement strand
TGTGTGTGTGTGTGTGTGTGTGTGAGTGTGAGTGTGTTCGTTTTACTCTCTCAGACTACACACACACACCGTTTCTACGACACACTCTACTCTTTCAAAATGACTGCGGGATCTCTCCGTGTCAGTCTCTCGGACCCCCTGTTCCTCTCACGTTGTTTTCTAATTGTCACCAGGATGAATATATCTTACTCACAGAGCTCTAACAGGGGTATGGGAAGAAGAAGAAGAAGAATATTATTGTGAATAATATAGCCTACTTCATTTGAAAATCCCCCCATTAGTGACAGCTTATTATTCTTTGGGTATGATAAAGCCCCTCTCAACGCTGAAAGGATGAGTACTCAAATGCACGTGCACGACAAGTTAGGTAAAAGTATGAAGTAGGCCTATGATGTGTAAGTGTTTTAGTGCCCCGTCAAACTTTGTAGGATTATGTAAAAGACAGGACCTCTAAATTTAACTTACATTTCTCATAGGATTGAGCCAGGTGGAGAGATCGATGGCCACGAAGTAGGACAATCAAAGCAATTCAAGTTAACCAACGTTCAAGAATGTGAGGGCTGTCCACATGGCTGTCTCACCACGGTACCAACATAGTTATTTTTAATTGGCCAGCCCTCGCCTTTCAGAAAATTCTTTACGCGACTAAAAAACTGGGTGTTTGGAAATGTGGGTAATTGGATAGATCTAGGTGTAACGCCCAGTGCAATACTCTAAGGTTTCCAAGAGGCTGAACCCTTTCCCCCCCTTAGTAGGCCTACATGTTTTACGGCGCTCACAAGTGCATAAGGTCATATGAGCATACGGACACGTTAAACGTTTTCAGCATTTGTATGAATTAGTATTAAGTTTTACACGGGTGGTGGCCTCTACTCTTATCGGTTTTAGGACCACCAAAAGATCTTTAACATGCACAATCTTTGAACGGGACCTGATTCCGAGATTTTTTTGCCCTGATCAGAAAAGGCTGAGAGTGTTAGATCTTACTTACCCTAAGATCATGGGTGTGGCTAAAAGCAGCAGTAGGAAGGGGCCAGGAGTAGCAATAAAAAGAGTCAAGAGCCCACATTAGTGGGGAGGGGGAGTAGCAGTAGAATAGTAGAAAGGCTGCAGAAAGAATCAGGAGCCTAGAGGAAGGGGCAAAGGAGGGGGGGGGGGGGGGGCAGAAAGTAGGGATGAAAGCTGACGACAGAACATGATTAGAGAGCAGGAAAAGAGGTGAAAGGCGAAAATTTTCCGTCGCTGTCATGTTTCGAACCCTGAACTACCTCTAGACCACGTCGAGAGCTCCTAAGAGTTTAGTATACATCTCCAATACACCCGGGAAAAGGGAACGTTCATGTAAAGTTGCTTTCCCAAAGACACAGCCTCGGACCGAACTGAGTCTCCAACTCGCGAATCCGCAATCTCACGATTACAGGGTAAGCTCACCAAAAACCTGCACAGATTAGATAAGCTGTGACAAACGATTTCATTACCTGCTCACGCAGCCCACTCAGCTAACAGCAGAATGCGAGATTTTCTCCAATAACGGTCTCAATTGATCTTGATCACTATACTGGGTGCAGCGGACCGTCTATAGCCAAAATCTGCGTTTGACATTATTACGCTCATTACAAGAATCACTTATCCAAAAACACAACCTCCCCCC
>NW_004797339.1:452240-464528 GCF_000002075.1 Aplysia californica | reverse complement strand
CCCTCTTTGCCCCCTTCTCTGGGCGCCCGACTCTTTCTGAAGCCTTTCTACTGCCACTCATTGTTCCTTCTTACTGCTGTCTTTCAGCTACACCCTTGATCTTCTGGTAGGAAAGATCAACACCTAGCCTTCTCAGACAATGGTGAAAAATCTCGGAGGGCCCGTGTGCAAGTTGCGCACGTTAAAGATCCCTTGGTGGTTCCAAAATCGATAAGATTAAGAGTAAGCTTTGGCAAAATTCAAAATTTCATACAAACTGAAAATGTTTAATGTGTCCCGAGCGCTCATGAGACCGTATGCAGTTGTGAGCCCGCAAAACACTTACTCAACAAAAATTTATTATCATTATTTTTATTATTATTATTATTATTATTATTATTATTATCATTTGCTTTATGAATCCATGGGTAACTGGTTGAGTGACATGGTATCGTGTTTGGCACGTCAAGTAAAGACTGTAAGTATTTTATCCTATGGCCCCTAGTGAGACTTCGCGTGACTTAATTTGGTCTGTTAGTGTTATAGTTATACATGTATATAAAAATGTATTTACGAATTATTTTGAGTAACTTCACGACCCCCCATCCTCCTACCCTGAACCTCTCCTTCCGTGTCCCTTTCAAAATCACTATATTGCAGTTTGTAAGTCACCTTTTTCTTGTTTATAAGGGACAGACCTGAAGTAGACACCAGAGTTCATGGCTCGCCAAATATCACTCTGCTCGAAGGCTTGTAAAAAACTATATTTTCCACATCTTTTCTAATCACCCATCTGTTAAAATTCTCTTTTTTTGTAAAGCGTTTTATGGCGCTTGCAACTGCATAGGGTCATATGAGCGCGCGGGACACACCTAATATTTTCAGTTGGTAGGAAATTTTGAATTTTGCCTGGGTGGCGGCCGAAGCCTACTCTTATCGATTTTAGACCACCAAGGGATCTTTAACGTGCGCATCTTGCACACGGGCCCTCCGAGATTTTTCGCCATTGTCCGAGAAGGCTAGGTAAAGATCTTTCCTACCAGAAGTTCAGGGGTGTGACAGAAAGACAGCAGTAAGGAGGAGCCAAGGAGTAGCAGTAGAAAGGCTGCAGAAAGAAAAATTCTCTAAAGAAGTAATTATTCTTGCTCTTGATCTGCCACATTTGTTTTCTGCTTTTCCAGTGAGAGCATGATGTTCAAGGCCTTTATGTCCATTTATGTGTCTGTACTTGTCTCTCACAAAACTATTAGTGACCATCCATGCTGGCTTCTTCCCGCCCTACCTCATCTGATTTTTTCCCCTCCTTATGATTCCAGAAATGGTTCCAGAAAAAAGTACTAAAACATATTAGAAAGAAAAAGCAAAAGATTATCAAAAGACTAGGATAATAAGAATTACTGCTGCTTTTAAAAACAGAGACAATGAATTCAAACACCTAAGCATGCCCAAAGAATCCTAAAACCTCAAAATTAAAAATGTGTTACAACATGAAGGCGCTTGTCATATTTTGGGCTCATTAAGTTATTGATATCTTAAAACTTCTTTATTTATCTTCCTTTTCATGGAAAAATACCCAGATATCTTGAATAGAAGTCGAAATATTTAGGACCGAAGAGGGTGTGGAATGCTGCTCCCAGAGGTAAAAATAGCAAGAAAATGGCAGTCAAATTTTGGTAACTTCCTAAGCTTAATAAAAATCCACCTAGGATCGAAAGTGTTTCTAAATGGACATAAAAGGTGCCGAGCCTACAAGAAAAAAATCCAATATTAATTGTCAAACATGTGGAAAAATGTAAGTTTCTCCAATTTCATTATTTTGACAAGTGCCTGATTTCACCATGATGCCACACAAATTGAGCTTCTTGTCGAAAAGAAAGACCCAAAAGATACAACTATTCACTGAAAAATAGACAGTGTATTTATTTGAATGCATTTAAAAGTGATTTTAAAAAATGATTGTAACAAGAAACCAGTCAGATCAAAAGGTGTATAATAACAAGTTTAAAATAATTTTGACAAACATTAAGTAAAAATGATTTCTAAAAATGTATTTTGTAAATTGGAACCAGAGATTTCGCAACAATAAGTTCTAATGTTTACCCCCACCAGATTGAGCATTCTTTGGACAGAAGTTTTTAGAATAAAGTGGTGAATAAAGTAATACATTCTCAGTATATATATCTGATTAAGCTAGCAATATCATCATTTACAGCAACAATTCAGGAATCTAAAATTTTCTTAAAAGGCCAACAAAATTTGCACAATATTCGTGAATTATTCAACGTATAAGTTTTAGTTAAAAGACTTATTGACGAATAGAGACTTACTTGAAGTAAAACAAACAAAAATTATTGGAATAAAGAAAAGTCTCCAGCTAGACAAAAACATGAATCTTCCTCTTCTTCCTTCTTCTTGATTGCATCATACTTAAAGCTAATACAGTTAAACTCTAACAAAAAGTTTTACTATTCTCATTAAAACAATGGATTTAGCAATCAGTGTAAGCTCAACAGTTACCAAAATTCAAACAATCAAATAGAAGAATTTCCAAATACACTTTTCAAAACTATAATGATCAGTCTTCGTTTTTTATGTTTGGATTCTCAGACGGTTCAAAGACAAACAGAATGTGGAATGAACGATCAAAGACTATTCTTGATATAAAAAACTAAAGCTATCCATGTTCTCTACACAAAACATCAGGTACAAAGTGTAAACAGGGCACATAAAACAGCTACAGAATTGAATTTTGACACGACCAGACATTTGAACAGTTCACAGACTGGAACTTTAGACAATCAAATATTGAACACAAGGAAAGACAACTTAAGAACTTAACTACAAACAAAACTTTTGCAAAATTCAAAGGGGAGAAAGAAACAAAACGAAGCACAATGCTTTAACTTGATCAATAACACATGATGCTCTCATAATATGAAATATTTGCTTGAATAGTGAGAAAGCCATTAACAACAAATATTTTGACATCCTTTGTTCGTTAGTGGAAGCTTTGTAAAAAGATGCACAAAGTCAAGACTGATAGATTAAAACTCTTAAGGGCCAGTAAAAGATTCATAAGCCTTAAATCATTCTATTCAAAGCTGCTGCTGTTCATATTTCTTTACAGCATCATCTTGTTTTTCTCCTTTTCTTTTATTAGAATTCAACCAAGTATCATCACTACGCATATAGTAGTCCATAATATGAAGCACTCGAAACTCTGTCAAGAGAGTTTTGGAAATCATGATGAGGGCTCAGATGTGGATAGCTCAGAATGTTCTGGGCTAGGATGCGCCACCTTTACACAGCCAAGATAAAATGGTCCCTCTCCACCACAGCTGCAAACATCTGGTCAGTTTCCTGTGCCTGGAGATAAATATAATTATTTTTAAAAAATTTTTTTTTTTTAATCGTAAGGATACACAGAAACACCTGCACAGCATATATAAAGTGAAAACAAACAAAAATGGCATGAATACAGACAAAATTAGGGAGAATGAAAAATACACCGTCCATTTCCGAGAAAACAAAACAGAAATATGACCAGAAAATGGTGCTTACACCTGACAGGTAGCAATGACTCTCCACCATTACCGCTGTTTCTCCCCCCTCCCCCCAAAAAAACCCACCAAAAGAGAACAAAAATACAAAGCTTAACAGAACAGAAACAAAAAATCTCACATATCATAAACATAAGCATAAAAGAAGTGACAAAAGACAAGACTGTAATTCTAAAGATCAGACAACAATAATGTCATTGCTGTCAGGTTTATCATTTGATTCAAGATCTGCATCTAAATCAGCTGTCCTAATCATTTCCAAACAAAGCAAAAAATGAATTGGGCACAGCATTCAGCCACCACTGTGATTAAGCAGCCAATTCAGGATCATACATGGGTTTGTTGCACACTGTTATTTTTACTCTTTTCCCCAAGCAATGTACACTCCCTTTAGAAGGTTTTTCAGCTAGAAGCAGACCAGTCTGGACAGTCCAGTGAACAAAAACTATGGTGTCACAGTCTACACAGGCTCCTTTATCAATACAGTTGGGGATCAGACACTTTCAGGGTTGAATCCCCATGTACATCCCGAAGCACCTCTTAATAACTAAGCAGCATTCTACAGGAATATTTCAAAGAAATCAAAATGGGCTATGAACTTGTAACATTTTATGCTTGTCAAATATTCCACATTTCGGAAAAAAAATCTACTGATAGGGTACACTCTTTGCCCATTTTTCAACTCCAACCCAACAATGTCCAGTTGCAGCATAGGAATAGTATATTGACTCTACCTCAGATGTATTTGTAAAGACAGCTTTATTTTGTTAATATTTAACTTCAGCAAGCACTTAATCTCATGAAAAAAAGTATGTGTCACAACATAGTGGAATCAGGCGATCGTCAATTCTGGAGCATGTTGAGTTACTGGCATTGCCTTAAAGCTCGTTTGAATTTGTCTAGCTTTTAATGAATGAAATATCCAAAATATCTTGAATACAAATCGAGATATTTGCAATTGAAGTAGGTGAGGGTTGCCTGGTTTCAGAGGCAAAATTAGTGAGAAAATAGCAGCCAAAGTATGGTTCTTCACATAGCCTGAGAGTCCTTAGAAATGGACAATTTATATTTTCTGTGCATTTAATCAACGTTTTTATTGTAAAAATCCAAAACAGAAATGGGTTCTTAAAAGGACATAAATGGCGTTAAGTCTAAAAGCAAAATTCAATCAAAATGGCTTAACCAGCGGAAATAGGCCACTTTCTTTCCTTTCATTATTTGTGCCTGATTTCACCACGCTGCCTCACATATTATTTTGCTGAAGACTCAAAGAACTGCAGATTGGACTTCAATTCTTTTCTTTTTTTCCCTCTCCCTCACTGCTCATAGTTACCGAAAAGGAATAAGACCATGCAAGATTAAAACATTATTCATAATGATAAAAAATAATAATAAAAATAATAATAGACTGCATTTATGTAGTAAGCTAAAAATCTGCCCCATGAAAGTATAAGCTCCGAGAAGGTTGGCGCTCATATGACCTTATGCAGTTACGAGCGCCGTAAAACCTCTACTAAAACAAACAAGCTCTGAGAACTTTACATCGATGGCATGATTCCTGAGAGTAAAAACTTATACATCCTAGTTAAGAAAAAGAGTTCAGAGATAGAACCTACACTGACCTCGGAGCATTGTTTGGGGACATCGAATATTGTTGCATTTTTTATGCCTGGACGAATGTTTATGAATCCAAGTGACTGCATGAAGCTCACTGAAATAAAAGGAAAAAAACAACAACTTTCATTTAATATACAGCTGCATAAGGAATCAAATGAAAACAGAAACGTATTTAAACTCTCGTGTGTCAAAAGCTTCACTCTGCATTATCTTGTCACTTCAACCACAACTTCTACAACAAAAAAACTGCATTTTTGATTTCAAGTAATATTTTCTATTCTTAACATCTTTGATTATGCTCAAAGCTACCCGTTTTGTTTCTTAGGCTCAAAGCTCAAACTGATCTTGCATTTACAGTTTCTCCATAAAGGAACTGTAACAGGTTGCAAAGAAAACTAAATTTCTCTAAATAGATACTATAGATGAGCTCAAATATGGAACAACAAACTAACATAAATACTTTGTCATAAAACAACCTACCGACAATTCACTGTCAAAAAATGCAAGGAGAAAGTTTTTGCTTTATAATCCCATCATCTTTTCCGGTTCTTTCTTCAGACCAATGCATGACGTGACAGAGGCAGACGTTCTTCAATTACGGGTCAAGCAAATAGTAAAAAGCTCATTAGCAACTAGAATAGCATCAAACACTGTAATACTTATGTCCAAAATTACATGTAAGTGGTCAGTTTCCAACAATGCTTACCTTTCCTGAGCGTGCCAGTCAGAGTTTCCCCGACTGGTACACAAACACCCTCCTCTAGGTCAACAACATTGACAAACGTAGTGATGGGACCTGTGTGGACCTCAAAGCCACGAACTCTGAAACCACCTTCCAAGCCCATAAAGAATGGTCCATATTCTTTGGCATCCTCTGTGAAGTAGTGAAATTGAAACAAGTCACGTTCAGAGAGAATACTTGTAGCTTACAGCAGCATAACATGAGGGGGATGGGGGCACAGGGGTTGGTTAAAGTGTGTGATGTAAAATTTTGTAACATGAGTAGCGGAAATGTAATTTTATTCCACAGGTGGTCGGTGGATGATCTGGTGTGGTCTGCTCCTTCTTTCTTATCAAGCATTTATCGTCCTTGTTTCTGCTCCTTCTTCTTTTGTTATTGATACTCTTTTGTAACACCTGTAATCTTAGGCACTTATAAATGACATTGTGTTGCAAGTGTTGTAAAACTCTTACTAAAACTAAACAAAAAAGTAATTTTACATGCGAGTTAAAGTGGAGTACAAACAAAATGTCGTTATTGAGAGGCATCCAAAAATTACTAATGATATATAAGGAAAAAATCGGGACCTGGACACCATGTCGCTATACAGAGAATGTCGTTATATCGATTATTGTTATAGAGAGGCTGAACTGCAACTAAACATGACAGTGCACAAGACAAAGAGTGTCTGCATAACAATGTACACCTGGTTAGATATACCTATCAATAAATATACCCATAAGCTTATCAGACTTTCAAAAAACTATATAATATGGGTTGTTCTATGCGAAGGATTTTTCTTCCTTAAAGTGGGAAGGAGTATATCTGCGGTACGGTAGCCTCTCATTCTTTGGTTTGTTTTGTTAGTTGTATTTAATGCTTTGCAAAACACAGCTTGGGTCATTTCAAAGAAGGTGCATCCCCCCCCCCCCTTTCCCCCCCTTCTTTTCCACACAGCTTTAAACACAACTAAAAATACATACAAAAAAACTGACAATGCCTGAAAAATAATATTATTACATTTGATAATATGCTTTTTTTTTTCACTAGCAAAGATCGAAAAATAAAAACTTTCAAAAACATGTAAGTCTCTACTGTAGCTACAAAGTCCAAGGTCCACTGTAAATACATGATGAGCCAAGGTCACTGTGTATAAAACCTGTTCTGCTTTAGAGTAGAGACCAGCTTTCCATCACTACAGAATTTTTTCTTTTCTTAATTTTTACTGTAAAGACCCGGGTCTCTTTGGTGAAGGAGAAAGTCCTGGAAAAAACAGTTACGGCAGACAAACTGTGCTCTAATTATTGATCTCTTTTAAACTTGAGTTTTTTTTAAAAAGCATACAGTCCTATTATATATATATATATATATATATTATATATATAATAAGGTGCAAGGGGAAAACCAGCAATGTCCAATTTTTGAGAAAATAAGCTCTTCAGAGCATTTTTTAGACTTGACCAAGCCCCATGTTTTCACCTTGTGGAAAAATCCAAAAACCATCATAGTATAGTACGTTTCAATGGTCGCAAAAAAAAAGTGATGCAAGGGGAGAAACAGCGATGTTCAACCAGTACAAGGGGAAAACAAGATATATCAGGACGCAGCCCAGAGTGGAGACTTATTTCCCCCTATCTACCCTGACAAGCAATCAGCAATCATTTTGAGGTCATGTCAAGCTGCTTTATTATTATTCACACGCATTTCAAAATGATATATATAGCAACAGACACCCGAGGTTACAGCAAACTGACCAAAAAAAAAAAAAAGTTCACTATTGAAAAGAAAATGAGAAATTACTGAAGTACAAAGAATGACAGTGTATGTGATCTGTTTGCCCTAGAAAGAACTAAAATGCTTTGAGGTGACAACTGATTACAAAAAAAATCGCTTTATTATTAATAACCCATTTCAATAGTCTCAGTAGCAAAGACCAGCAAAACAGAATACTTGAGTCTCTCATATCAGTGGGCTGCATCAAGAACAGATCCCATTGCCAGACTGAATATGAAGCGAAAATCCACCACAATGACTTCTTCTGCGCCATCAAAGCGGAAAGATGTGAAGCTGCTGTTACAGTCCCTATCTGCTTGCCTGCACTTCTGCCAGTATTTGGCATGACCAAGACCGTCAGTGTGTCTTCATGCTTTACTTTGTAAAAAAACAAAAAAAAAACCTT
Organism: Aplysia californica; assembly: GCF_000002075.1. Lineage (NCBI taxonomy): Eukaryota > Metazoa > Mollusca > Gastropoda > Aplysiida > Aplysiidae > Aplysia > Aplysia californica. The sequence continues at coordinate 456,472 of NW_004797339.1, read as the reverse complement.
GGAATAATCACTGAACTGTAGATAAATATCTTTCAGCATTTCAACGCCCCTCTCTATTAACATTGTGAGGATGAATATGGCATTCGTTGTTCCATTGTCAGCTATTAACCCAAATTGCATTTCTAAAACCTCGGGTCTTATCTTGTCTCTCCCTCTTGTCATCAGTATTCTCAGTAGTACATTTTAGTTTTATTGTATGATTTCTTCTCTTCTTCTTTGAATTCCCCTGCAAGAGATCAGGGGTAGTCAACTGCTGGTTCCTCCACCTGCAATGTAACTGATTTTTAAGCATACGACCGTTTTTCCAACTTAGTAGCACTCCAAAGTAGGGCTGTACCCCGGTAGCAAACACGCTCGTGCTCGCAAGCCCCTAGTTCAAGTCACAAGCCTCAAATCACTAGGTCAAATCATCAAATCAAATCACCAGCATGATACGTTGAGTCTAGCCTAAGCTTCAAGTTCAAGTACCCACACCAACTTGCAATCCGCGAAGCCACTCGTGTCTGACCCCCTCTTCCTTCCCCTCCCTGCTTGCAATCTGCGAAACCACTAACGTCAGAAAGAGAGAGAGGGGGAGAGAGAGAGACCCTGCGCACAGTGTCTCTGCACCACAAACTAGTCTGTTCGATTAATCGAAGGCATACGAGCAGCGGACGGCAGGCAAGACTCAAATCCCGATGGCAGCAGAGCAAAGCACTTGGTCCCAAGACCTGCTTTGCGTCTCGTATTGCTTTGTGCTAAGGGCTTGCTCTCGTGCCAATAAATCTGCTTTGAGCCCAACTACCGCCCTGGCAGGGCAAGACCGCTCGTCAGTACAACACCGCTCGTCTGCACCGAGCCGCAAGATCTGCCGGTAATCCACCCCGCTCGCGGCATGAACTCTGAACTCTGGACGTGGAGGAAGCGAGAGGCTGCGCTGGTTTTGGTGCAAGGCGAAGAGGGCTGTAATAGCCTAGTGCAGACCGTTTGCGACCTCGGTGCTTTAACAGTGAAAATGTGACATCTTCGTAGGCTCACATTTTGTTATGAGCTGTTTTCACTGGTATTAAAAATGGATATACGACAAGAAAGCACAGGGGTTGCGGCATGCTAAACTATTTAGGACGCAGAATAAAGGTGTGAACACTTACAAACAATTTTTAACTGACAAAATAAATCAGTATTGTTAGCATCCCGTGGCTTGTAATTTAATCACTCGCCTAAACTGCACTTCCATTCCCACCCCGACACTTAGAACAAGTTGAAGTTGAAGAGAAAGCATTGGGGAGGGGATGACAATCGTGATTTTGTTTCTGAACAATGTAAAAAACTTTTGATTTGACTGCTTCCCTATCAGAAGATCGTTGTTAAGGTAAATTATATCACATTGTTAATTACATTGTAGGCCTATAACTTTTAAAAAACATCTTGCTGCACTGTAACTGATATTATGTATGTATTATGCATGTTCTATCATACAAATATTAATTATGATGTCGAATTACGCCAAGAAAATCTATAAAGCAAAACGTAATCCTTCCCCCCACCAAACAAATTTTAATCAACAAAAAACTGAACAAAAAAAACACAAAATAAACAAGACAAATAAAACCCTGTCACACCAGGAAGCGTAAGGGGAGGGGCGGGTTCTACGGAAAGCGAGGGGTGGCGAACACCTCTCGCTTTCCCAGCCATACCCCCCCCCTCCCCTCCCCAAACAGCGCCATCTCTGGAAGTGTGATCAGCGTGCGGCCACTCAGGCAGAAGTATCGCGCGCTCAGTAAACAAGAGTTTGTGACGTCACGACACAAATCAATAAGTCCGTCCGCCGTTCACGAGTAGCAACTCCAGTAGCGGGCAAAGCTCAAGCCTGCTCGCAAAAGCCTCTGGCACAAGCGGTCCGTTGCTCGCAAGCCTTTGATTAATCGAGCAGACTCCAGCCCTACTCCAAAGCCACATTCTGATTTCAAAGGTACTCTATGTGGTCTTATTTTGACTAGAGTATTTTCAGTTTTGGTAGGACTAAATTTTGAATTTTTCTTGGGTGGCGGCCAAAGCCTACTCCCATAGATATTAGGACCACCAAGGGATCTTTAATGTATGCTACAACTTGCACACGGGACCTCCGATATTTTTCGCCCTTATCCAAGAAGGCTATATGTTCGATCTTACCTACCCTAGGATCAGGATATGTGGCTGAAAGACAAAAGTAATAAGGAGCCAGGAGTGACAGTAGAAAAGTTAGGGTAGCAGTAGAAAGAGCCAGGAGTAAGGGAGAGAGAAGGCAAGTCAGGTTTCGAACCAGGGACCTATTATATAGGAGGCGAAAACCATACCTGTAGACCACGAGAGCCACCATTGCGCGACTCATAAGAATAATTGTTTGCAGCATTTGTAGTCTGTTGTTCCAGAATTTTTGGATAACGTGATGAATGTAGAATGTCTCTTGGAATATTTCCAGTTAATTGAAGGTATTGAGCAGGTTGATCAAGTTCTGCACTCTCCATTCACCATGTACTTCATTTATTTCCAGTGAGATTTGATAAAGTCCCACTGTTTTGCCTTTTTGAGCATCTGTTTAATGGCTTTTTCTTCTTCTATATTTTTTAGAATTTGTAGTTTCAAGTTCCAAAAGTTTTTCAATAAACTGATGATTGAATATTGGCAAAAGTATTATTTTACAGGGATTTTGGGGTTACAAGTCTTTATGGAGAGTGTTTTTTGTTTGTTTATAACATAGATTATTACAAGAGCTTCAAGCCATCAAACCTTAAAATAGGATGAAAATTATACAGAATATGGGAATGCAAGGGGAAAACCAGCGATGTCCTTTTCTCACATATTTACTTCATAACATAACCACAAACACACTTCATCACTCTAAACCCATGTTATAATCAGTAAGCAGACTTACTTTACACATTTTCAAGGGGAAATATCAATCATGAACACAGCCATGACTAGCAGAAGTCTTCAAAGTTAAATCTTCACTTTTCTCAACACTTATGAAACGTGACATTGCTGGTTTTCCCCTTGCACCCTCCATATGGGAAAACAACACAAGCACAAATGCTTTAGTTTGAGACAGCCAGCAAAGAAGCTAGCCGGAGACAGATGGGCAGAAACTTATGATCTGCAGAAAACAATATAAATTGAAAGAAGTTTGTCCAATCTGTGTCTGAGGTATATGCTACAGGAAACCAAATAATTCACCATTGAAGCTGCCCCCTCCCCCCCCCACCCCACCACACACACAAAAAAATGTAAGGTCAAAGAAAAAAAGAAGACGTACTGGGAATACAAGCCTTGCGGAATTCACGGTCCAAGTCTCTTGTCCGGCATTCATCCTTCTTCAGATCCACAAAGAACAACCGCCCTTTCTTTAAAAGAAAAACAAAAAAGCAATATCGGTAAAAGACAAAAGGTGATTCAGAAGAGGAAAAAAGTATGACAAATATATCACGGCAGTAACGGCAAAGAAGGAAATGAGAACTAATCTGCGACAAATAGTCCTTCAAACTGAGACCTTAATTGATCAATCGTCCAATATCAGGCAATTCCAACCACTCAACAGAGCTGAAATTATTATAATACCATCATAAGTCATCGGTGACATGGAATTCCAGTATTTTTTTCTTTTTTCTACAAACAAGCCACTGAAACTCTTGACACATAGCTCACATTATAGATGTCTGTGGGTTGTTTCCGTAGACTGTCGGTCATCTGTCAAAAACCTCCAAAGGAAATAATCAAGAGGGTTCAAGTCAGGGGAATGCGATGACCATTTGTTTGTAAACATTCAGGTTATAAGTTATAAGGCATTGGTTAAACCTTTCTTGCAACTGCAAGGGCCACTATTGATGATGATGTATAGGGTGTGGAACCAAGCCTCCACTACAGCAGTACCCCTCCTCTCCAAATTTCTAACAAACTTTGTTAGCGTGACGAGATCATGATGAGATATCAATTTGATGTGACATTTAAAGTTTTACCTTCCTCGTCCCAAAACCCAGAATGGGTCATGCCCCTGCAGCAAAACACTTTTAAGTAGGAAATTTTGTGCTTTATATTTTATATTTCTAAAACACATCGATAGATTTTCTTCATACTGCCAAATTTTATGCCTGCCTCGTAAGTTGAATTTTACTTCTTTGAAGATTTATTGCTGATATGGCACAAAGATGACAGAGCTATTGCCCTTTAAATGGGTCCACTTTTTTTTACAGACACTGTATAAAAACAGTTGAGGGGGG
>NW_004797339.1:440757-452140 GCF_000002075.1 Aplysia californica | reverse complement strand
ACACACACACACACACACACACATACACACACACGCACATACACACACGATGCTAATAAATCAGAAATGTAGCAAACAATTTAAAATTTAAAATTTAAAAGAGTGTAGATCTAGACGCTAGCTGTAGTGCAGAGAACGAAGACACTGTCACAACTGACGGGCAAAGTGGAGTTTGACCAATGTCATTAACGTGAGCTCAATCCGTGAACGAAAAATCATTGAGCAAATGTTCATGAAGTTTGAAAAAACAACAAGGTGTGTGTGTGTGCTTGAAAGGGTGGGGGGTGGAAAAAGAAATGAATGAAATGAGTGAATGAAAGAGAGAGAGAGAGAGAGAGAGAGAGTGAAAGAGTTAGAGAAAGACAGACCGAGAGCCAGAATATCAGCATAGGCCTACCATTTTCACAGCTCATGCATTTAAGCACACACAAGGAAAATTGACACAAACCAATTGAACTAAATGATGAACATGCATCCACACGCGCTCCAAATTCTTCAGCCTTGTCTTACCTTGCCATCACTATCATATCTGGTCACAATCTGAAATCTGCCTTCATAATCCCCATTGACATAGTTCAAGAAAGCTACAGTTCTACGGTTGGTGTAGTCGTAAGCAACAAACGCCTTTTCCTGAAAAAATAAACAATTTAAAGAGTAAATGAAAACCGTGCTCATCACAATTAGTAAAAAATTACAAAACATTTTCTATGTTGTGGAAATCATTTTCATGCACCCCAAATCACAAAACAGGATTGAAAAATACTGATATATCTTTACTCGTAAATCTCTGGCTGATGGGAACTGAACAATCAACATGACGTGTTATGATATGATTTTAATTACTGCCCCTTTCCACACTGTTTGGTCATCCAAAAAGCCATTTAACATAAGTCTCTGATGAAAATTAGTCTTAAAGTACAGGGTGATCCAAAAAAAAACTGTACAACTTTTTTTCTTCACATCTCGCACAAAATTTGTACTAGAACGTTGTAATTTGGAACAGATATAATTCATTCAAAAGGAATTTGTTAGACAAAAAAATCACATAGAAGAAACTTATTTTCAAACATTGAAATGGCGTTTATAAAAACCACCTGTAAATGTAAAATGCACCAATTTAAAAATCTTGTCAGGAAAGTCATGAAATGATTGGTTTGTTTTTTTCCTTTTCTTCTCTTTTAGAATTTAATCTTTCCATCCCTGTAAATTTTAAACAACACTTCTTTTCTCCTACGAAGTTAAAAAAATATATCTTTAAATTCTGGAATTCCAAGAACCAATGGTCTATATGTCCTCCTTTGGACTCGACACATTTTAACTCTTCGTTCGCAATGTTACGAGGTGGCCAAACACAAGGATCCACTCAATCATCAGTGCTCAAAGCCACACACACTGTACACCTTACAGTATGAAGCTGTTTCTAAAGACAATTAGGGGGGGGGGGGGGGGTGAGGTTGCCCAAATTGACAGCATTTGTGGAGTTGATATAACCTGAAAGGTGAATATGGGCTTTGCAAAGGAACAAAATGTCATAGTGGAAATTTTCAAGACAATTGAGGAATCATTAACTCATTGCTATCCTCTGATAGCTTCGCAAACGGGAAAATAGTACAGTCGTAAATGAAGATCTGCCTTGAGAGCGCGGACCATTGAGTTGTAGGACAGTCATTGCTGCAGACATCTCATTGGGCCCATCTACTGAATGCTGCACCTTGGTGAAGTTTAAAGGGGTGCGAACGGTGTTGGGTTTGACCTGAAGTGGTCATTTTGTTTGGGAATTTTTAGTTCTGATTCTCTACAGGTCATAATTGATGGACCATTTCCACCCTTGACATCAAAGAAGACATTAATGGCACTTTAACAGTTTCCGTACCTTGTGCAAAACTTACAAAATGAGTTGGCAGTGAGGAAATGTTCAATACAAAAGGCTCTCTTTTCTTTACTCATCTTAACCATGACCTCATTACGCAAATGAAACTTGAGAAAAACTATCTGCAAACTTCTGTTGGCCTCTTAGACTACTGCAGTTTGCAATATGTCACAATCGTTGGGATTTTTAGTGGTGGGACTAATGCGAACTACTGCGTCATGCTACAAAAATAGGGACATATCTGAAAATGGGTAGTTTTTTTAACGCGCTATGTAGAACTATTCAGTGGACTTATAAAAAATGAATATCAGACAAATTCCTTTTGACATCTAAATATTGTGTACAAATTTGAAACGCAAAACTTTAGTGTGGAGGAAAATATTAACCAAAAAAGTTGTACACTAAGTCTTGTAGATTAAACTATGAGTGGTAAAAAAGAAAAGAAAATAGTAAAAAGACTTACTTTTAGAATTCCTCTCTGAAAGGCTCGAGCATATCCAGCAAGAGCTCCTTCCTCGCCTTCCCACTGGTCCGGGGTGCAGCAGGTCCAGGCACATGCAGCAAAGGATGCCACCAAGATTAAACTCAGCCTGGAATTCATTGTCACTGCAAACAAAGAGGGAAAATAACTTAACTGTTTTAATATCTGCTTTATACAATGATGATGATGATGATGATGATGATGATGATGATGATGATGATGATGATGATGCTGATGATGATGATGATGATGATGAACATGATGATGAACATGATGATGATGATGATGATATTTCAAGCTCACACTGACACAATTTAGATCATTCAGGAGGATATGGCAGCATTGAAAATTCTGCAAACCTCGGCTGCAATGATGTATCTCAGCATAAAGACGAAATATAATTCTTGTTAAGAAAAGCACACAGACAAGTAATTGCCTTTTGCAAAAGGGAAATGCAAACAAGTGGACAGATCCAATACTGAGAAAGAAAAGACATAGACCTTACCAGTGGTGCCCACTAACCCCCCACCAAGAGATACAACATCCCAATGGAATGAGGAGCCCTTCCCAGGAGGACATGCCCAGCAAGAGCAAAAGTGGAAGTGACGTGGAAATTGAGATGGGTTTTTAAGCATTAAATTGGAAATCATGTACCATCATTTTTGTCTGCTTAAACTAAGCCAATCACCTCAGGGGCTTGCTTAATTAGTGTCAGTACAGATCATTGCAATGGGTTCTGTAATGATAAACATTGTTTGTTCGAGTAAAGAGAAGCACATCGACACTATAATGAATAGTCATTCAGTGTTGGGAAAAAGTAAGACAGACAGACAGAATCAACAGGGGAACAGTAAAGAAGTAGAACCTGCCAGTGGCGCCCTCCAACTACCCACATGATAAAAATTCCATGACACCACATTAAAGTAGCCATATAGAGAAAGGATCAATGAGTTTAAAATGCATGGTCTGTCCACAACTTATAGAGCGTCTCCAGCTTTAAGAGTAAAGCAAACTTCACTGACTTGATCTTGATCCAGGAAGAAGATAAGCTCCTGATAAAGAAAAAAAATCCACTGTAACAGATTGTGACACAACCTTCATTAACATATTTGAATAGCTTACTCTCACTGCCATACTTTTAAAAAAGCGAAGAAAATATTAAGGAGCCTTTTAGTCACTTTTCACCTATAGCAGAGCAAACTGGAATATTTATAAAATAGGCCCTAAAATGATCAATCTTGAAATGAGTAAGCCTAGGCTACAAGAAATTAAAGGATTTCAAACACATTACACTTCTAGTTCCTAGACAAATAGTACATTAACTCATCCTACCGATTAAACTTAAAACACGCATACATTACTCACTACTTGTTTTCAGTGATAGTTCTTTCACAGGAGAAGACCGGCGGCACCGGTCACTTTTTGTCGGCCCGACAGTGGACAAAAGATTGATTGCTGACAATAATTTTCATTTAGTTTTAAGTAAATAATATTATGGTGCAATCAAAAGTTCATGCCGCAGCTTATCTTAAAATATCTCTTTAATGAGTGAATCAATGTCACCCATACTTTGCAAAGCAGTTTGTAGTTTGTATCAATCTGTGTCTTAACTTAATCATATTTTCACAAACCAATTGAGCCTAGATTAAAAAACTGCTCTTTATAAATTTGTATAAAATATTATAAATCTCCGTAATGTGGAGAATGGGATTGTTCACAGCACTGTCCTGCTTCTCACACACATTTTGCATGTATGCATATATTACTATACGTTCTTAACTACATGCCACCCAGTCGACTACAAGCCCTCAGGAGATAGGGGCCTACTTCCAGGCCCACAGGTAGCAGATGCCCCCCGTCTCTTATCTTGCTGCCTCGCAAAGCGCTGGCCTACGTGTGTTCGTTTGGTATCGGGTATCCGATTACCACTTAATTGCATTACCGCTCACGGCGACACCTCTTGTTTGTCTGTAGTTTAAGAGACTGGTATCGACGCCCTTTAATTAAGAAGTAATCAAAGAGACCACCCATTTGCCTTACACGGCGCGAAGTTCGTTTTGTGTGTTGTGTGTTGTTGTGTTGTTACCACCTCCAGCATTTTGTGTGCGTTGTTTTCTGAATATCTGCTCCTTTTTTCTGGATTATTTTCACACGTGTATAACTTGGAGTACTTGTACATTATTCTGTCGATGATTATTACCTTGCACTCTTGTTTTATCTAAACAATATCAGTGGTGCTTACTTTCATTGTGGGATTAAGTAGCTGCTGGAACTAGCACCGTTTATTTCAACCTCTGCTGTTCATCAAGATGGCGAGGAGTCCGAGGGGCCAGACAGGATAGATACTTATAGTGCTTCAAGAACATTGAAAAGCGGTGATAGCGGTAAATATAATTTGAACCAACACAATTAACGCACATACATGATCTCGTTATCTTTTTCAGCGATGCAGTGTGTCTACCAGGACTTATTGTACATGTAATATTTACTGTTGTTTCACGTACTTTCTTTTCTATTACAACATGATGCAGTACAAATTCTGCTGTGAAGGATGGCAACAGTAGAAGAATGCGACTTCTTAGAATGAAAGTAATTTTTACTACACTTTACTTGTAAACATTGGAAGAAATATTATGTGAACGGTAATTGTAGATCTGGATAGAAATCAGCCTAGTGATCAGAAGGTGGCAGTCTACAAATTTCCCAAAGACTTCGAGAAAGCAAAGCTTGGGTGGCCAGTTTGCCTAATAAATGGAAGTAGAGGGTGTCACTGATTTTATAGTTGTACCTTGCTTTGGCCTAAAAAATGTACAAAATAGAACTTACAACCTGGAAGAGGGCATCGTCTAGCAGTACCTCCAACACTTTTCCAAGTGCCGAAATCGTATGTGTTATCCCGAAGTAAGCCCCGACCAACTACAAATTGATGTCGTGCTATGGACATTGATTTGATTAAATAAACGCCTTTAACAAAATTTAAAGCCGATGCATTTGACGATCAGTTCATATCGATACTCATGAAACATGGAATAGTTGCAACCGATGAGGAACTGTCACAGTATCATTTTCTTTGGTAAAGAAAGAGATGGTGCTATTCCAAAAGTTTAAGTCTATTTTCAAGTTATTAGTTCCTCTACTTTTGTTTTCATCTCCTTTGAATCATACAGATCACTCGTAAGAGTCTCCCGACTTTTCCTGAAATCAGTAAGTCGAGAGTGTAAACTCACAGAATTGCTTCGTTTTGTTAGGTCAGAAGAAAAAAATGACAGGAAATTTGAATTTTTTTATTGTTGGATAAATTGTTCTTTTGAACTCCCCAAGAAATGGGCGACTGTATAGTGTTGTTTGTGTATGTTTCCAGTGTGTTGTTTTCTAATTATATATATATATATATATATATATATATATGGGGAATTCTCCTGAAAACTTGAACATGCGCATACCCCTTACTGCAAACGCCATAAATATCTTTCTTTATTTCAAATTATTGTTAAGATGAGCTAAGCCGGTGGGGGAAAGGTTGCCGAACCTGGACTAGGCAGAAAATATGCAATGAAATGATATGCTGAAACAGTGTGGGGGGTTTTTTGTTGAAAAATCAGCATTTTTTAGGTATGAAAACGTAACATTCACCAGAGACAGTTTTCATCCGAAGATTTCTCTAAGAACTGCCTGCTTATCATTTTCGTAATTATGTGTAAATACTGATCTTAAGTAGAACTTTCAGGGTAACCGACAAATATATGCTTAATACGGCCCATTTGTTCGCACAAAAGACATAAAATTAGGTCTTAAACGCTATCGTCTCGTCCGAAAAATGATAAAAAATAGTAACCCTATCTTGAGTTCAATCGATCGTTTAAAAAGTGTAATTGTTTATTGTAGAACTAGAAATGCGATCACTTTCGTCATTTCATCAACCAAGAACAAAATTACTACACCGATTACGAAATTTTGGCGGTAACTAGTAGCGTCTTTGAATTTTTGTCACGTTTTAAAGATTAAGATCTGCATGTTTACTTCTGCCGGAAGTAGCTCGAAATTTTAGTGCGGTGTTTTTATATCAAGTGCACTGGTTTCCAATCAACTAGGCTTTCATCTATTCCCCGGCAAGACAACGGTGTCTAAAGAAAGTGAATATGAATGACTTCGTCACGCAATTTCTAGCGGTTAACGATTAAGACGTAAAAAAAGTAATGATGAAGACTTGAATTGCTTTAAAATTTGCTTTCTTTTTTATACGACTGCAAAATGTGTGATTCATTGATGAAATCTTAATGCCCCTTAAGGAGTTTGGATCCTGCCAAAACAAGGATTGTTGGTTTTCATAGTGTTTGTTGTATCGAAATGGAAATTGGACAAAGAGCTTGATTTCTTTATTTTAACGATTTAGCCTTGGTCTTTGTGTTATAATCTTTGTAAAATGAGTAGCTTCTTTAAGAATTTCATTTCAAGGATTTCATGCGTTGATGCCACATATTTCTAGCTTTGGGGATGACAGTTGGGGCAATTAAAGGTGACAACTTGTTATCGTTGTCTGAAACATTGCAAATACAAGGATAAGGCTGCTTGGCTTGGTGTTTGAAATATTTAACATCGAACATCAGTAATTTATCTTTGTAGACAGACTACGTCAATGGAATGCAAAGTATATTGATATGTCCTATTCTGGGTAATGTCACACTGTAGGCTTGGTGGTGACGAGGCGTAAACACAGTGAACAAGGCGAAGAGGGAGACGCAAGTGATGTAACGTTGTGTGGGATTTTCTATGTCAATTTTAGTTTCAGTTGAAAATGAACTGAAAAATATTGGCGCCGTTTCTCCTGATCGACGTGGTAACTCTAAAGAGAAAAGAAAGAAATAAGTAGGCGAACCCGATTACTTAAATGCGCCATAAGTTTTGGTGAATTTCACCTCTTGAAGAGAAATTTGCCAGACGACCAAAGCAGATGTGCAGATTCAGTTTGAATGAGTCGTGATTCCTTTTTCTATTTGCATGAAATGTTAATGGTTAAACTTACCTAACAGAATACTAACTTAAGACATCCCATCTCGACGATTGAGAAAGAAAGAATGAGAGAGAAATGGAAAGAGTGTTAAGTACTTAAGAAGGGAATGTTATGGAGAACTGATGGATAGGTAGATCTTGGTCTACAAATTAATTGAAAAGAGGTCAATTCTATAATGTCTTGCTTTGAATAAAAGTAAATACATTGTGTGTTTTGCTTTTATTTTTCATTTTTGTTTTTACAAACAGTTTTCACAAGCTCTCCTCGTTTTCCTTCTTGTTATAATCACTGAAATTTTGTAGATCTACTAGTGTCAAGTAAGCTGTCAATAATATGCTCGTGTGCACACATGTACATTTCAAGCGATAAAAGCGATTGTACATTGGCCGGAATTTCTCCTGGCATCTCCTCGCTTCGAGCCGTTCTTGGTACGGCTGGTAACGTCCGTCTTTCCCTTTGGTTTTATTTTGATTGCCCCGGCCGTGCTGCTTCGCTTTGTCCACGGTGTAGCTTTACCCTTAGTTTTCACCAGAAATTAATATTGGTTTCAACAAGAGGAAAATAAGTTTTTACATTGGTCTTAATGGTTACACAGGACTAAATCATTTTGACAAAAGTCTTGGTAATAAGGGTTGCCCCAATAATATTTAGGGCATAGTAGCTGATTTTATCGTCTTGGACTATGATAAGACTAGCAGAACCATATAAGTAACGAATAACATCGGTTTATATTCACTTTATTCTTATACATTCTAAAACAGAGTTTGTGACTACTTTTTCTGTTGCGAATTATTTTAATAAAATAATACAAAAAGTAATGCAGCATAATCTTATTTTCGACCAAGTATAGCACGTGTTAATCTCTTTCAATTCCGTTACAAAACTGATTGGTACAATTTTTCATTCACCCCTCCCGCTCCCACATTCTCTTTCCAACTTTACAGTATAATATGTGCATGCTCTGCGCTAGAGACCTCTGAATGCATTGCTTTCAAGTACCGAAATTCCAAAAAAGAAAAACACAAAGTTTATTACAATAAAATTTAAGACTGAGCCAACTAAGGAATCCCAGGACCGATTAAAGAAAACAAAGGGTGACATCGATGTGCAATCGTAAAGAGCTGAAGACGTTCGTCTAGGGAAAGAAGGTTGCAAATCACAAGGCAAAGACCGACGAACAAGTCAAGAAATTTTAATGTAGGAAAAACAAGAAAGAAAACCTCAAATTGCCCACCGCTACCACTAGCAAAGTCGCAACACGTAAGTTTGCTGGGCTAGTGATACTAAAGAAAGAAATAGAAAAGCTACGCAAGAGAGGTAACAACATCCTGGTCAGGGCAGAAATAAAGGGCAGACAATGCTTAGGCTAGAGAAAGGTTCCCTTTAAAAAGAAAAAAAAGGAAAAAGGTGAAGACACAGAGAAAACGAAAAAAGAGGTTCAATATATTCGAGAAAGTGTCAAACAGACACCCTCATCATGCAAACAAGCTGTCCACAGAGTTATGAAAGTCTTTCCAAAAGTCAAAGCAGCTCGAAAGCAAACGTTGGAAGATGTACGTCAGAAAACTCTTTATCATGATCAAAACAGCTGCAAAAAGACATATTGGAATTCTTCATCCTTACTGAGTGAAGTTGGACTTTGAAAAGAAGCTAGTAAACAATCCATACACTTGTTTCATGCTCAATGGCAATGTTACGTGTTTTTGAAATCATAAAGAGCTGTTAGGGAAGTAGAGGTCCATACTGTGGTGATGAATTTGCTTCAATCTTCCTGTTCGAGCTGCAGACAAGGAACTATTCATCAACAGTGTGCCAAATGGGATGCTACATAACTCACTAAAAATCGTTGCGGTCCCAAATAATCTTCAATATGATCACCATGCCATGGAAACATTTGTGGGAAGTAAACATCATCATAATGTCACAAGAAATCACAGAAAGATAGAACACTGTTTGCTGCCACGATCAACGATGTATTTTGACAATGTTAGTAGCGATAATGAAGGAGATGTGAATACCTTATTTTGATACTCTACTCTGCCGCTGCTGCTGCTGCTGCTGCTGCTGCTGCTGCTGCTGCTGCTGCTGCTGCTGCTGCTGCTGCTGCTAATACTACTACTACTGCTGCTGCTGCTGCTGCTGCTACTGCTACTGCTTTCACTATTGGGAAATTTCATGTTTCACTTTGTAACTGGCTCACGATTTTTGTCCCGAAAATGCAAAGTCTCAATAATATGCTCAATGAGTCAATAAGTTGGTGTCTTTTTCATCTAAAAACATGAAAGATAACATCAAAGAAGTATTATAATACATGTTTTAATTCTCAATAGGTGTGCATATTATTTTTAAGAAACAAATCATCCTTTTTCTGCACACTCCTTTTTTAAATGTTGTCCAGTAATGTTTAAGACTACTATATTTAGCTAATGTTGCTTCCGAAAACACTTATCGATTTTGTTCATATTTGCTGAAACTACAGCATTGAATTACCCGTTTTATAGCAATACTCTTTTAAAGTTCTACTTGAATTAGTATTTTTGTAAATAAAAGTCTAGTTTTCTATTTGAAAAATGATTTTTGCAAGGTAACGTTAAAGACATTATGATTGTTTGATAAGCATTTTCTTCTTTAAAAAATGTTTTGAAATTTGTGTGAACAAAGAATGAATTTTAAGGACATAATGCTACCCCAATCATTTTTTCTTTCCCTCTGTTACATTTCATGTTTTGACCCGTATTGTTGTGTCCTTTAACGTTTAAGACCATAGCCCACTAGTCTAAACTTCACTTCCGTTTCCAAAGAAACCAAGCAAGCTTTAGCTTCAGCCGTGTAGGGATCAAAACTAGACATGTCAAAGATGTACTGAGTACATTTTCAAGTTATTTGGTTGAATTCTAAAATTTGATACCCGTGTTACGGAAAGTTCAAACTTTCAGGAGAATTGCCCATATATATATATATTATATATTGCCTGTTTCTGTTTGTTTGTGTTTGTGGCATGTGCTTGCAAGATTGTAAAGCCTTGCTTGATCAACATTTTAAACAATGTTCTATTTATGTTTACCGCTTAATAAACACGCAAAAAGTTACTACTACACAATGCTTTCCTTTACACTTGTGCAACTGCCTGCCTCTCTCTCCATCCATCTCCGCTATTAAATTAGACTTTTTCTTACTATGATTTAAGTGTTGGTATTTTTCATGTTAAAGCATTAATATTTATTTTCGATGCCCTTTCGAAAGTAATAATTACGTTAAAGAAACAATACACCGTAAATGCCGTAATTTTGGACACTTGTTTAATCAAGCACACGGCGTGATGCTCTCTCACCCTCTCACTTCTGCACTACACATTGTCTGAGCTCGGCCTCTATCTCCCCGTGACCAACTCCCGATAAGGCGGCCTGTTCTCTGATCGTCTAGATATATTATAAGCCAACGTCACAGCTCACCAATGGCACTTTTTAGTGGCAAAACTAGTTACAGGAAATTAATTTTCTGGTGAACACACATTTTTTGCACTCTAAGTTCTCAAAACATGCATTCAATAAACAAAATGTTATGTGATTTCTAAAAACGACGAACTTGTTTTTAACACTACCAGCCGCAACCATTTTTGTGCACTCCCTAACCCCAGTCCCAGCCAATACAGCAGTATTTCAGAAAAAGACGCTTGCATTCTAAAAAGTGATGTAGAACTAGTATCTTTTTAATGAGATTTAGATAATAACATTATACCAATATTTAAGGCAAATGAACAAATATTCTTAAAATTAAAGTTTAATTATAATTTAGAAGAAAGACGCAAATTCAGAACCCCCTGAAACTGAGCAAAATACACTCTTCGGACAGTGGGAGGTACAAGCGCTGCTGAAAAAATATGCACATGGGGCTAGAAGGGTTAAAAGTGATATTGTCCCAACTGTTAACCTTTTATATTCTGTAGAAACCATCCGCTGGAATTTTGAATTAGTGTTTATTTAGGAATTTTCTGGAATACAGCTGCCTCTCTCTCTCTCTC
>NW_004797339.1:438442-440657 GCF_000002075.1 Aplysia californica | reverse complement strand
ACTTATTGATTTCAGGAAAAGGTGGTAGACTCTTTGGAGTGATCTGTAAGATTCAAAAGAGATGAAAACACCAGTAGAGGAACTAATAACTTGAAAATAGACTGAAACTTTTGGAATAGCACCATCTCTTTCTTTACCAAAGAAAATGACACTGTGACAGTTCCTCATCGGATGCAACTATTCCATGTTTTCGGAGTATCGATTTGAACTGATCGTCAAATGCATTGGCTTTAAATATTGTTAAAGGCGTTTATTCCATCAATGTCCATAGCACGACATTTGTAGTTGGTCGTGGCTTACTTCGGGATAACACGTAACATACGATTTCGGCACTTGGAAAAGTGTTGGAGGTACTGCTGGACGATGGACTCTTCCAGATTGTATGTTCTATTGTGTACATTTTCAGGCCAATGCAAAGTACAGGTATAAAATCAGTGACACCCTCTACTTCCATTCATTAGGCAAACTCGCCACCCAAGCTTTACTTTTTAGATCTAGTTGTCTTCAGGAAATTTGTAGACTGCCACCTTCTGATCTCCAGGCTGATTTCTATCCAGATCTACAATTAACGTACACAGAACATTTCTTCCCATGTTTACAAGTAAAGTGTAGTTTAAATTACTTTCATTCTAAGAACTAGCATTCTTCTTCTATTCTCATCCTTCACAGCAGAATTTGTACTGCATCAAGTTGTAAAAGAAAAGAAAGTACGTGAAACAACAGAAAATATTACTTTACAGTAAGTCCTGATAGACACACTGCATCGCTGAATAAGATAACGAAATCATGTATGTGTAGGTTCAAAATATTTTTACCGTTATCACCGCTTTTCAATGTTCTTGAAACACTATAAAGTATCTAGCCTTTGTGGCTCCTCGGACTCCTCGCCATCTTGATGAACAGCAGAGGTTGAAATAAACGTTGATAGTCCCAGCAGCTTCTCCCACATTGAAAGAAAGCACCACTGATATTGTTTTGATAAAACAAAACTGCGAGATAACAATCATCGACAGAATAATGTACAAGTACTCCAAGTTATACACGTGTAAAAATAATCAAGAAAAACGGAGCAGATATTCAGAAAACAATGCACACAACATGCTGAAGGTGGTAACAACACACAATACACAAAACGAACTTGGCGCCGTGTGAGGCAAATGGGTAGTCTCTTTGATTACTTCTTAATTAAAGGGCGTCGATACCAGTCTCTTAACCCCTTCACTGCAATGCCCGAGAATTGGGTAATCAGACAAATCTTCTGTTTTAGTTTTGGTAGAGGTTTTGCGCGGCTCGCAACTGCATAAAGGTCATATGAGCGTCAAGGGAGGATGTCAACAGATAAGTCCTTACAGGGAATCGGGCTTCCTCTGCTCACCTCTCCAGCTTCAACAGCACAAAGTCTGCTTCGACTATCAAGGCACCCTGGAAATAGCGGGTCACAAGAGTGTGACGAACATACAAAAAGGTAGAGGAAAAAATGACGATAATAAGGATTAGGAAAGAAAAAGCAGCAGTTCCCTGTTGTAGTTGTAGTTCAGACACAGTTATGAGCGTGACATTGATGAGTCAGCCCATTTACAATTACAACTCTACTGTGCATAAGAACTCAAGATGTTAATGCCCCCCTCCCCCCCTTGGGGAATGGCCTACAGACACTTCAGTCAGTAGCACGCCCGGGGGTAGAGGCAAATCTTCGACAAAAAGCGTATTCCAGCGTTCCATAAATCTTAAATTATAGAGGTAAAAGATAAATCATTGTAGCCTACTTTTTAGTTTGATTTTAGGTTATGGTAGATCTATCGTCGTGGGTTTTTGGCGGGTGCTCTGGTGTTGTTTGCTCCTTCTTTCCTATTTAGCAACTGTTATTTATCTCCTATTTATCTCTCCTTTTTTATGTGTATTACTCTCTTGTAACACCTCTAATCTTCGGCACTTATATATGAACTTATTGTATTGCAAGTGCCGTAAAACTCAACTTACTAAGACTATAAGATTTGTCGTCTTTTTTTTTCTTTTTTTTTTTTTTTCATTTTTTAAAAGTCTGCCTTGTTTATTCTTGCAATGAGAACTCGCCAGTAATCGATACTTGACTACAGAAACACAACACGAATTGGAACATAGTGAGGAATTGGAACAACTGAGAACTGCAACTGTATAGTAACCTCCTCGTGTGTTTGTGTGTGTGTGTGTGTGTGTGTGTGTGTGAGAGAGAGAG
>NW_004797339.1:429223-437636 GCF_000002075.1 Aplysia californica | reverse complement strand
AGTGAGCAAGTTGTTGTAGGTAGGATTGTTGTCCTTGCTCGTTCACTGTCCTCTGACCGCGGTCAACACGGGATTAAAGCACATCGCTCTGTTTAATCTTCTCGTGTCTTTACATGCGCAACTAAAAGTTCAGCGACCAACAAAATCTAAAAGCCCATTCACAAAGGTCACTGCAGACTAATGTTCCGACGCGTTTTCTTTGATGTAAGCCTAAATCAGGTTTAAAAAAATAATAGGGGATTTATAGCATACACCTAAATCATTTAAAAGTTGACACATTTTCCTCAATATCACAATTTAACGTTCGCCTAAAGAAACACGATTCAAGAGACGGGGTGAGTATTTTTCGAGACTCACGTGGAGCACGTGGAGACGTCCAGACAGCCGGGGGATGAAATCTACAAGCTTACACTGAAATGTGGGGGCAGGGTGGTGTCGCTGTCTCAAAATGAGCAATTTGTAGGCAAGGTTTCAGTAAGTCGTTTATTTTAGTGATTCTATGTACACATCCAAAGAGCGGTTTTTAATATTGGGCCCAAAGAGAAAAAGATCTGTCGTCGTTGTCCCCTCTCCACCGACGACCCAAAATAACCGTCAACACTTACAACCCCACAACGTAAAGGGACAGTGAGCTGATCTCGCAGAGACGACCTTTGTGTTTACAAAACTCCCCCCCCCCCCTGCCGACTCTCAAACTATGTTTTTGTTGATGTTGTTGTTGTTGTTGTTGTTGTTGATGTTGTTGTTGTTGTTTTGTTTTGTTTTGTTTTGTTATTTTTCCTCTCAGCCTCTCTAACTTGCTTGGTGAAGTCAAGAAAACCTAATTAATTACCTGCCTTCGGTGATTTTGAAAAAAATACAAAAAAGCATCCAAATGTGGAGAAATAAGGCCTACAAAAACAATAGCCGACCAGATGCTTACATATTATTGCGTAGTTTGTCTGCTTTTAACGTGTGCTAGGGTTTCGTCGCAAAAAGTAGTCAATTGGAATTATCCTGTGATGGGAATGTGAGGGTTGGGGAAGGGAGAAAGGGGATTGGGGTAAGGGATTGGGGTAGGGAGTGGGAGGAGGATTGGGCGGGGGTGGGAATGAGTCTGGGGAAAGGGGGCTGGTAGGGGAGAGGGAGTTGGGAAAATGGTGGATTTGTTTGGGGAAAGTAATGGGGGACAGTAATGGGATGCTAGTTGTTCGGCGAAAGTAATTTGGGGGTGAGTGTGTTGGTGAGTGAGAGGGATGAGACGAGACGGAACAGCGGGGGGAAAAAAGGGGGGGGGAGATGGGATATACGGGGTATAGCAACAAAGTTGGCTTAGTCGTATTGTCCAACCTAAGAGATGGACTCGGACCGGGCAGTAAAAGGGTGAAATGTGGTCACCCAAAACACACTCGAGAGACGTGAGCCCGACCGTCGCTGCAGCAGTGAAGGGTTTAATGTCATGCTCAGTCAGTAACTGAGCTTTTTGGTTTTAGAAAGTGGACATGCGTAGCATACATGTTTTTTTTTTTGGGGGGGGGGTTGTTTTTTGTTACATATGACCATAACTCTATGCATATGACACATTGTGCGATCCAGTAACAAAGCGTGTGCTATCAATCAATGGTTTAGCGAGCATTGACACATCCGACCGTAGACCTCCCGTATCCAGTGCCTCCCCGATCTCCCCCTATACATTTTTGTATATTCAGCTTCTCCGCGTAATATTACATCTGGGGCTGGCTCTTGTTATTGCAAGAGTTACAAGTATAATATAAATGTAGACCGAACAGGCCGACTTTGGATGTATTTCAGAGATCAATGTACTGCAATAATACACTGATATCATCATAAAAACTAGTAGACTATCCAGCTGATGATCGCACGACCAAGCATGTCAACCCCTTCTTTCGTGGATCCCGGAGAGAAGGGAGGAGCTGCTATGAAATTGTAATAATAATAATAAATAATAATAAATAGCATTTGAATAGCGCATATCCCCGCTCAACAGCAGGCTCTATGCGCTTTACACTATATTATTACCCCAGCAGACCATAGAACACTCCGAAACATTCTCAGCTTCCCGGGAAGCATACAGTGCAAGCAGCTGATTAAGCGCTCAAACACTAACAAACTGACAAATTGTACCGCCTGCGATGATACCTATTCTCCAAGCAAATGACCAAGATAATATTATATCTTCATACAATATTAAAACGGGGGTATTGTTATTATAGTACAATGCATTATGGGAGCTCTCATGGCCGAGAGGCTACACTGTTAGCTTCTCATTCAATTGGTTCCGGGTTCGAATCCAGACAGCGACAGAAAGCTTTCTGCTCTAAAATTGTCTCCTTTCACCTCTTTTTTTGCTCTCTAACAATGTTCTGTAGTCTATCTTCTCAACTTTCTGCCCCTACCCCTTCATCTCCTTTGCCCCCTCCCCTGGGCTTCTGACTCTTTCTGCAGCTTTTCTACAGCTACTCCTTGGCTCCTTCTTACCATTGCCTTTCAACCACACCCCTGATCTTATGGCATGTAAGATTTAACACCTAGCCTTCTCGGATAAGGGTGAAAAACCTCGGAGGTCACGTGTGCAAGTTATGCACGTTAAAGATCCCTTGGTGGTCCAAAATCAATAAGAGTGGGTTTTGGCCGCCACCAAACCAAAATTCCTAATTCCCTCAACTGAAAATGTTTAACGTGACCCGCGCGCTCATATGACCTTATGAGGTTGCGAGCGCCATAAAACACTCACATACAACCCCCTCCCCCACCCAAAAACAGCATCGTTCTGTCGCTGCCATGTCGTGTGTCCGTTTCAGAGTTTGTTCAGTGGGTGGTTGGCGGGTGCTCTGGTGTGGTTTTCTTCTTCTTTCCTATCAAACATCTATCATTCTTATCTGCCCTCTTCATTTTTATTGTTTGTTACTCTCTTATAACACCTCTTATCTTCTGGCGCTCATGCCATATGATCTTATGCAGTTGCGAGCACCGTAAAACCTCTACTAAAATTAAATTAAATCAGAGTCTGTTGAGGATCTGGTAGATATCACATTTTGTACAATGACAAGACATAACCAATAGGCCCACTACAGGAGATGTGAGGGGAACCCTCCTCACTGCTCCCCACAGAAAAGACACGGAAGGTTGAAGGGCGCCACTGGCAGGGCATGTCTGTCTGTCTGTCTGTCTGTCTGTCTGTCTGTCTGTCTGTCTGTCTGTCTGTCTGTCTGTCTGTCTGTCTGTCTGTCTGTCTGTCTGACTGTCTGACTGACTGATTTTTCCCCGCACTAAAAGACCATTATTACGTCGATGGGCTTCACTTAATACTCAAAAAACAACAACAAACAAACAAACAAACAAACAAACTAGCAAACAAAGAGAATGGATGAGTCTGATCTCCACGCGTGCAGTTTTTTTTTAAATCAAGTCTCCCCGTAAAGTTCACAATGAAACAACACATCTGCTCTTTACAATACTTCTGAGAAGCTTTGGTCTGATCTGCCAAATCTGCTGAACAAAAACAACACCCAAACAACCAGGACTATTTTGGTTGAATAATAAATATTATTAGGCGAATCACACAAACACAAAAAAAGCATTTCGTAAAAAAAAAAAGATTCTATACTGATACTTCCAAAACAATAACGTTCTTTTAAAAGCTTACAAATCAAAAGTTCGGAAAAATCAAACTAATAATCTGTCCCCGTGGTTTTATGCACCCCGCAGAATTTAGCAAAATGTGATCATTTTTTGCATAATTTCTGGTTACTTTCCTTTATCATTCTTTGTTAAAATTAACAAAATCGCATAATTCACATTTTTGGGCTCAGTTTGCATAATTTCAGAATTTTTTTGTTTGCATAAAACCGTGGGGACAGAATAATTATACAACAATTAAAATCACTTCTTAATTAGTCAAAGTCAAAGACAAAAAGTTATCAAATCCCACCGGCCCTTGGGAAAAACACTGTGTCCCAAACAATAATAATTAAAGAAAAACATAACACAGCAAAAACAAAAATACAGTAAAACACGGATAGATATATAATGTATAGGTCGAACACAGAAGAATCGAAACCACGCATTCGTCGAATTGAGCCTGCGGTCCCGGGTTTGTTTTTTTTTCTTCTTCTTTATAACTATTATAATATTTGGCAACTTGGAATGAAGCAATAAATCTTGAGAGATGCAAAAAATTTCAGGTCTAGATCTATACTCTCAAAACTAAATGCGCTTTGCGAAATATCACTTCCGGCACCTCCGCTATGAAGGACAGCTACGCAGATTTGTTCCGTGTCTCAGCGGGATAATCACAAAGGCCAAAGAAGGACGGGAACTTTTTGTCAAATATATTTGTCTAAATTCTGGATATAAATGAAAATAATCGGGCTCCGTCATGGGGACCTATCTATCTCTTTGCAGGTACTTGCCAACCCTCAACTCTGTTGCTGTCGTGGTTTTATGGGAAAAGAGTGGTCTAGAGGTTACTGCGTTCGCCTCTCAGTCAATAGGGGGTCCCTGGTTCGAAATCTGGCAGAGAAGGCACACTTTCTTTTCGAAAGTTTAATGCCTTCCTTTCACCAACTGTTCTGTCGTCAGCTTTCGTCTCTACTTTCTGCCACCACCTCTAATCTCCTTCGCCTCCTCCTTCCGGCTCCTGACACTTTCTGCAGCCTTTCTACTGCTACTCCGTGACCCCTTTTTGCTGCTGTCTTTCAACCTCACCCCTGATCTTAGGGTAGGTAAGGTCTAACACCTAGCCTTCTCGGACAAGAGGTCCCGTGTGCAACTTGCGCACGTGAAAGATCCCTTGGTGGTCCAAAATTGTATAAATGTAAGTGTAGGTTTCGGCCGCCACCTTGTCAAAATTCAATATTCCCTTCCAACTGAAAATGTGTAATGTGTCCAGTGCGCTCATGGAACCTTACGCAATAAAACACTTACCAGAACAAGACTGAATTAGGGGTGGACGAGTACTCGAATCCACTCGAGTATTCGAATAACTGTCCCTGCAAGTACTCACTCGGATAGTTTCTACTTACTCGAGTAATTGCTCGAATTTTTTTAAAAATCCAAGCACTCTGGTAATTATATTGGTTTTGCAAATTTCATCGTATTTGTTTGTTGTTATATTGTTACTGCTTTTTTCCTCATTTTTCTAAAATTGCAATAAAAATGTGTTTTTGTTTGTTCTTTTTACAATTAATCATACTATTGCTTTTGTGTCATTGGTATTGTAAATTGATTGGTAAAAGTTAGTTTCAGGCATCTAGAATTAACACATTATTGAGTTTGTGTTCCGATTTCGAGTATTCGAGTACTCACTCGAGTATTTCTTAATTACTCGGACTCGACTTCGAGTCCAAAATACTAGACTCGAGCACCCCTAGACTGAAGGCTTACACAAGAGGCCATGACTTTGAGAAATGTCGACCAATGCCAAAAATGTCAATATATGCCAGTTTTCGACTTTCCCGAAAGCGAAGATATAATATCCAACATGATAAGTCACACACCAAAAAGAAAGAGAAAACAATGAAAAAATATAGAAAAAAAGTCAGTGATCTCCACGTACTGGCGACAATTTTTCTCTACAGGCGAGAGATTCATCAACGCTTTGAGAAAGACTTGAATCCCTTTACAAGTCGCTACCGTACCTCAGATGTACAAAGTTTTAGCGGACATATTTGGCCGTTTTGAGTTAGGGACCGTTCACAAATGACGTCAGCAGTGACAAAAGTTGACGAGGGGGGGGGGGGTCCTTACAAAGGTGATGTCAACCATGAGAAAAGAAGGAGGAATAGAAAGGAAGAAAAAATATTATAGACCACATTTTTTGGCCTAAAATTAACAAAGTTAAATTGGGCCATATTTTTTTATGGTCTAAAAACTAAAATTTTGAAGGTCACTTAATGTTTTTTTTTAATTGGGGGGTGGGGGGGTCTAATTTATTAGATTTTTTTTCCAAGCTGAGACGATACTCCAAACTTTTAGCTTTTTTTTTTTACAAGCTGTGATATTCAATCTATTTTTTAAAGAATTATTTTCATTGGTTAAAGTTGTTAATAAATAATTTGACAGTTCAGGTATTTCTTTGTTTTATTCTTAAACAAATGAAATCGACAATATCAGAATAAACATCAATGTCCACGAAATATCAGCCCAAACTAAAATAAGAAATTTAGGTGTGGTGATAGATCAAGATATGTCAATGAAATACCATGTATCCAATCTTTGTAAAAATCTATATCTCCAGCTGAAGAAAATAGGGAGCATTAGAAAATATATATCTGTTGGTGTCACCAAAACTTTAATAACATCACTTATATTGTCAAGGATTGATTATTGCAATTCCTTACTGGCTGGTGTACCTAATGAACAGTTACAACAACTACAAAGAGTACAAAATATTGCTGCCAAAATAATTACTAAAAAACTAAAGCATGATCATGTGACTCCTATTTTAAAAGCATTACACTGGCTCCCAGTGAAAGAGCGTATCATATATAAAATCTGTTTAACTTGCTACAAGTGCTTAAATGATTTATCACCAGACTATCTGAAACAGATTTTAACACCCTATGTGCCTCCTAGAACGCTCAGATCATCAAGTGACAAAACAACCCTTGTTAAGCCTTAAATAAATTACAAATCATATGGGCAACGCTCTTTTTCATATTTTGCCCCACTTGTTTGGAATAGGCTTCCAAAAACTATCAGAGAAGCAGAAAATCTAGAAATTTTAAAGAAGAAACTAAAATCATTTCTATTTTCATCATATTTCGATTAGACAGAATGCATCCAAGCTGTAGATCGTTGTGAGTTTGTACGTGTGCAGTATGTGCATATGTACGTATGTGTGTATGTGAGTATCTATGTGTGTGTGGTGCGTGCGTGAGTGAATATGTTTTTACATGAGTATGTAACACTATGTACCTTTAAAATTGATTTGTAAATCCATTATATGTATCATGTTAAGCGCATAGAGCATTGCATAAGTGGATATGCGCTATATAAATGCAATCCATTATTATTATTATTATTATTAAACCCCTTCATTGCTGAGACGTATCCACTAACATTTGTACAGAAACAAGATAAACAGTCCATTCAAGAGAGACAAGGCCACATTACATTTCCCCTTATTTAATAAAACAGAACAACACAGTCGTAATTACATCTCCTTGTACTTCCCTGTAAACTGGTAAACAAATCACGGGTAGAGAACCAGTTTTTGGGGATACAAACCAGTACGTCTACACAGCAGTGAAGAGATTAAATTTTATAAACTATACTTTTTGTTGTTTTTTAAATTTAAAATAAAGACCAAAGGTGTCAAATGCATCTTGTACAGGTTCTATTTAGAATCTAAATGTAACATGTACATTTTGGATGACGTCAACTAGGAGGGGGGTCTTGGGAAAGATGACAAAAGATTACAAGGGGGTTGGGGGGTGTCATTTTTGGCCAAATTCTAGCTGACGCCATTGTGAACGGTCCTTTCTTTACTCAGAAGACCTTGAGGCCAGAAACCAAATTAAATGCTCTATCTGCTCTATAAGAACGGCAAGAATATTCGAGGTCGTTATCAAGATATTCAAAGAATTGCATTTTAAAAAGCTTGACATAATATAGTGAAACTCAACTATTTTGACATCAAATTTCTCAAAACTAGGTACTGAGCAGATTTAAATTTGTACTGCTGAGGGAGTATAGTGACAATTGAGAAATCAAGCAACACCCAGTGACCATATAAAGTATACAGCTGCCCCCGTAGTTTTATGCACCCCGCATAATTGAACAAAATTTGATCATTTTTTGCATAATTTCTGATTATTTTCCTTCATCATTCTTTATTAAAATTAAGAGAAACGCATAATTTCACATTTTTGGGCTAAGTTTGCATAATTTCATAAATTTTTTTGGAATAAAACCACGGGGACAGATATAGTTGGTCAACTGTTCAAATTAATGTACTATGCATTACTTTTTCATGTTGTTGTTTTTTTCTTTAAAAGAACTTTGCTGGGTTGTTTTATTTCAAATTTCAGTTTTTAATCGGTGGTATTGGTTGCGTAGGCTACTCAAGAAACATTTTGTCGAATTAAAAATACTTATTGTTAAAAAAATAGCAACAGAGATACAATAGTAGGAACAGTTTATTGGTTTCGTGTTGTTGTTATTGTTGTTGTTGTTGTTGTTGTTGTTGTTGTAGTTGTTGTTGTTGTTGTTGCTGTTGTTGTTGTTGTTGCTGCTGTTGTTGGTGTTGTTGTTGTTGCTGTTGTTGTTGTTGTTGTTGTTGTTGTTGTTGTTGTTGTTGTTGTTGTTGTTTTTGGGGGGTTTTGGTTGCTGCTATTGCTGTTGCTATTCCTTGTGGTGATGCTGGCTCCTACCTCTCTGATGCTGATGCTGTTGTTTATGTTGTTTCTGC
>NW_004797339.1:424060-427198 GCF_000002075.1 Aplysia californica | reverse complement strand
CACACACACACACACACACACACACACACACACACACACACACACACACACTCAAGACACAATCTGCGTCTCTTGGAAGTATCCTGAAACAGGCAGATGTGGGCCAACATAGTTCACTCACGCACGCACACACAGATATGCACACACATAGAGATACACACACACCCACACACACACATACACACACAGACGTACACACACTCACATACACACACATACACACACACACACATACACACACAGATGTACACACACACATACACACACAGACGTACACACACACACACACACACACACACATACATAGACACACACACGGGGACAACGTATTGACCTCATTACATCAAATCCAAGGGGCGAATTGTTCTATTTTTAGCATGCGCCTATGAATAACAAACAAAACAAAAATACACAAACACTCAACCATCCCTCTTGTTGTAAACCAAAGAGTCCCTCCCAGACAGTAATTAGATACTACTGATTATATAGAAAACGCCTTTTTACATTTGTCATACAGGCTTCAACATTGGTTAAGGACCAATTGCAAACACTCTGAGTGGTCTTCTTGGGTCGACCTGCATGTGGGCGTTCTTGGATTGATCCAGTGGCTTGATGGCGCTGCCTCGGGCGGACAATGACAGAATGTGACACTGCAACTGCAAGCCTTCTGGCAACTTCTCGGGCTCCAACTCCATCCTGCAGCCAAGCCATAATAGCCCTGGCACGATCAAAGTCTCTCAGCTTTCGTCTTGGTGGCATGTTGATGCGATACTGCATTTTGCGCAAACGGCGGCTTACCACCTCCAGCTCTTACAAGTATCTTGGTGTAACAATCGACAACAAACTTGACTGGCATCCCCACGCTGCTCTTGTGCATAAAAAAGTAAATCAAAGAAGGTTTCTTTTTAGGAAATTTAGAAGTTTCCGTGTTGACAATAAGATTATGTCCCTTTTTTTACCATTCTATGATTGAAAGTGTGCTATTATTTTGTATTTGCTGCTGGGGTAAGAATTGTAAGGTGAAAGATAAAGAAAAAATTGATAGAATCATTAAGAGAGCCAGCAAGATCTCTGGATATGATTTTAATAGAATGGATGAAATGTATAACACCACATGTATAAAAAAGATAAAAAGCATTATAAACGACCTATCACAACCCTTTTCCACACAAATTGTAAGATCACGCAGCGGCAGATATGTACCTCCAAAAACAAAGAAAGAAAGATATAAAATAAGTTTTTTACCATCTAGCAAAAGGCTTTTGTCAGAATGAGCATAGATGTGTGTTGCTCTTAGAGTATGTATCTATATATAACTCCAAAGGTCTTGTATTTAAATTCTTGCATGTGGTTGAATGATGCATTTGATGTAAATGTACATTTTATCAGCTTTACTTCTTTTTTCATATTGAATTTTAATTAGGGCAATATATATAATTTAACATTTTTATGCATACCTGCATGTGTTGTTATAGTCCTGTACAGCCAAGGAAAATGTCACTCTGGGATAATAAAGCACTATCTTATCTTATCTTATCTTATCTTATCTTATCTTATCTTATCTAAAACATTGCCGCCAAAGTGAGTACAGTTCAAGACTGTACGTCCGTTTATGACGTGACCAGAAATTTTAACTGAGGAATGTCCGTGGTGTTGCACACAAGTCGATCTGTCAAGGTGACCCTTAACTTATGTTGAAGTCTGTAGAACTAAATGCACGAAAATCGAGATTTTTAAAAGGTCTTTTGGAATTCAGAGGGGCATGCAAAAAATCAGAGCAATTCGCCCCTTATAGTGCGAACAAAAATTCGTGGCGCATCTTATCCTCAAATATAATTTTAACGGTTGAATCATTGTCACACATACTTTGCACAGAAGTTAGTACCAATTTGTCTTGACTTTATGATACTTTCCCACAACAATTGAGGCTAGATTTTAAAACTTTTCTTCATTAACTTGTATAAAATACTACAAATCTCCTTCACGCGGAAAATGGAATTGTTCGCAGCACTTCCTTCTCACACACATTTAGCATAATTTATAGCTCACCTATAACACTTTTTAATGGCAGAACTAGTTACAAGGAATTACTTTTATAGTGAACACTGTTTTGCTCTAAAAGTTCTCAAATCGTGCGTTCAATAAAGATAATATCACGATTAGAAAAAAATGACGGACTTGCTTTTAAAAGCGATATTGTCCCAGCTGTAAACCTTTTAAAATCTGTAGAAACCACCCACTGGGATTTTTTATTAGTATTTATTATGGAATTTCTTGGAATAGAGTTAACAGGTGTTTACAAAAACATTGATCTGTTAGAACAAATTGATATAAGTCACAGTACAAAAACTGGAGAGTGTATGTTCGACAGTGAGGAGATATTTGACCATAAGTAGCGCCACCAATTTTGGATCGCACTATAGATTCTGTGTAATGAGGTCGACAATGTTGGTATTGCCCAGACTATACAACTACTACTACTACTACTACTACTACTACTACTACTACTACTACTACTACTACTACTACTACTACCACTACTACCACTACTACCACTACTACCACTACTACTACTACTACTCTCTCCCTCTGTAATATTATAGATAGATAGATAGATAGATAGATAGATAGATAGATAGATAGATAGATAGATAGATAGATAGATAGGTCTTTTTTAGTAGAGGGTTTTACGGCGCTCGCAACTGCATAAGGTCATATGAGCGCCAAGGGGTGAGTGTCAACAGAGAAGTCCTTACAGGGAATCAGACTTACTCTGCTCACCTCTCTAGCTTCAGCAGCTTCGACTATCAAGGCACCCCAGAAATAGCAGGTCACAAGGGTGTGACAAACATACAAAAGAAGCAGAAGAGATAGATAGATAGATATAATAAGAAGATGAGTTAGTAGATAGATAAATACATATATTATTTTATTATTGAACTGACTAATTCCGTCGGAAAGGTCCCCACATTCGTCTCGCGTGACTGTGCCGTTAAAGGTGACCTTGATACAGCCGAGCCAGAGTCCTGTGTGGAGGTCAACAGTACCGCCCGTGGCGCCCTCTGTCGGCGCGTTGTCCATGATTACCTGGTGCTGGGTGCTGAAGCCGATGATGTACAGAACTAGTCCTGGTTGGTT
>NW_004797339.1:420902-422595 GCF_000002075.1 Aplysia californica | reverse complement strand
GTCTCTCTCTCTCTCTCTCTCTCTCTCTCTCTCTCTCTCTCTCTCTCTCTCTCTCCTAACAATCAACATTGTAGAGAAGTTTAAAAACGGAGAATGAAATATCAGAACAAATAGAACAAGGTTCCACTTGATTGATGCCCATAGGGAAGTAATTAAAGCGGTGTTCAATTGCGTGACAGGATACATGGCATGATTAACACGGTGTATGGCTACATAGCCTGCTCACTTTAAAGTACTTTTACATACATGTCATGAAGCATAAATGCTGAATTGCTTAAAAGTGGGTGATTAGGGTGGTATTAGCTTTCCTATCAAACATCTGTCGTCCTTATGTGTCGTGGTGTCGGTGGTCTGGTGGTTAGGCTACCGAACTCGTAATCATGAGGTTGCGACTTCGGGGGTTCGAGCCTCGAGATCAGGCCCGACGTTGTGTCCTTGGGAAAGTAGGCACTTTACACGAATTTTCCTCACTTCACTCAGGTGGAAATGGGTACCCCGGCCATAGACAACGAAAGATCTTATCAGATTAGAGTTTTAGCGCCTATACATAATATATTGTTAGCTTGCACTGTATGCTTCCCAGGAAGTTGAGATTGTTTCAGAATGCTATCAGGTCAGCTGCTTTATCGTACAGATTGTACAGCGTAAAGAGTTTGCTGTTGAGCGGGGATATGCGGGAATATCAATGCTATTTATCATCTATCATCATTATCTCTCTTCCTTGTTTTAGTAGAGGTTTTACGGCGCTCGCAACTGCATAAGGTCATATGAGCACCAAGGGGTGGCTGTCAACAGAGAAGTCTTTACAGGGAATCAGACTTACTCTGTTCACCTCTCTAGCTTCAACAGCACGAAGTCTGCTTCGACTATCAAGGCACCCCGGAAATAGCGGGAGTGTGACAAACATACAAAAGAAGTAGAGGAAAATGACGATAGTAAGGATTAAGAAAGAAAAAGCAGCAGTTCCCTGTTGCAATTTCGGCACAATTATGAGCATGACATTGTTGAATCAGCCCATCTACAATTCTACTGTGCATAAGAACAGGTTAATGTCCCATCTTTGGGAATGGCCTAAAGACACTTCAGTCTGCAGCATCTTTTCTCTGTATGTTCTTCTCTTGGAACACCTCTGATCTTTGGCACTTACATGGACTCGTATGTGCTCGCTTATGTTTTCCTCACCTGGTTCACTGGGGTTTTAGTATATTTTTAATAAAGTTTTACAGCACTTGCAACACAGTCAGGTTGTATAAGTGTCAAAGATTAGAGGCATTTCTAGAGAGTAACATTATGAAGAAGAGAAAGAGGAGGAGGAGAGAAAAGAACGATAGGCATCTGATAGGAAAGAAAGGAGCTAACTACACCAGAGCACCCGCCAACGACCCACGGAGACAGTGAGAACCAAAATAAGAAACGTCATCAGGCCTTACGAAAATCTCCTGACTTCAGTTTAAAGAAAAATAAAAATTTGGTTGGCGGGTGTTCTGGTGTTGTTTGCTCCTTCTTTCCCGTCAAACATCTATCGTCCTGGTCTCTCCTCCTTCTTTTTTGTGTTTGTTACTCTATCGTAACATCTCTAATCTTCGCACTTATATAATTATATATGACCGTATTGTGTTGCAAGTTCCGTAAAACTCTTACTAAAAAAAATTTTTTTAAAGAGCGAAGTGCTACGGGCACGTCACACGATCAT
>NW_004797339.1:416826-418739 GCF_000002075.1 Aplysia californica | reverse complement strand
CCAAGAGGTCGGAAAGTTCTACCGGAAAAGTATCCAAAATGGAAAATGTAGATACAAAGTTGCTCTTAAGAAAACATAAAATTGATGAAAATGGCCAGCTTAGGAACGGAAAAGTGCATTGAATTCTTCATTAACAAATCCTCAAGGAATCAATGAAGCCTTTTAAGCAAAAACCACCAAAAAAAAAGTTTAAAAGAAATTTAGGTAGCCTAAAAAATTGTTAGATATGCATTGAGAACTCAGTTTCAGTTGCGATTGATTATAGTGGTAAGACAGATTTTGGTCACACTGTGTGGTCCACAGCGCCCACGGCACACCAAAATAATGTAGTTTCCTAGAGTCTAGTTAAGTGTAGTGTAATCAAAGATTCTCTACTACAGTAGTCTCCGCCTGAGATCCTAGTGCTCGGAAGCAAGGAAAATACGGGATCTTAGCCGACGAAGACAAGGAAGAATGTACAGTGACCGATGAATTGACGTGACCCCTGGGTCGGTTTATGACACATGGCGAGAAAAGAGTGGTCAACCTTGATGTGTGTGTATAATATGTGTGTGTGTGTCTGGAGTGTGTGTGAGTATGTGTGTTTGTATGTGAGTGAGTGAGTGTGTGTGTGTGTGTGTGTGTGTGTGTGTGTGTGTGTGTGTGTGTGTGTGTGTGTGTGAGACCACGAGAATTGCTAAGATTGTTTAAAGTAAAGATAACGCAAATTAACAAAAGGAAAGAAGGGGGTGGAGGTGCTGTGAGTGAGAAAGAAGAAAAGAAAACTGAAAATCAACAAAACAAAAACGAGGAAAAGTATTTAAAGATTCTAAGTGGCTTACATTAATCTATCACTTTCGTCGGGTTAAAAGTGTGCTTAATAGCTAATTGGTCATTACTTATAGAGCTCACGTATTCTGTCCCCGTGGTTATATGCACCCCGCATAATTTTGCCAAATTTGATCATTTTTTGGATAATGTCTGATTAATTTCCTTTATCATTCTTTGTTAAGACCACATTTTTGGGCTCATATTGCATAATTTCAGAATTTTTCTTGCATAAAACAACGTGGACAGTTTCTTGGTCGACTTTAATCGACTCATCTATATGGGTGCCGGGTGCAACAAGTACAAAGTGCAACTATTGGACAAAATCCACAACTACTTGTGCAATTATATTGGGCGGCATAAGTCTGTGGTAGAATGACGAACCAGAAGGGTTGGTCGGGCAAGAGTCAAGGATCACTGCATATTCGGCGCTGATCTCTGCGAGATATTTCGGTGTGTCCAGTTTATATATTATTGTTTATGGTCGCTTTTAAGGACAAGCGGGTTAACCGAGATTTCTGAGGTTTCCAGAAATCTTGACCTACACCAAAAGTGGGCATTGCTCTACCTGTAGGAGAGAGCTGTAATTAATATGATGTCGACCACTGACAACGTGCTAGACTAACTACGACACTTTAACCCTCATTGTGATATCAAATGACTAGACAGCAAACTACATGAGTTCGATCGGTGAACATCTGGCCAGCACTAAAGCAGGGCAAATAAATTATTTCTTGCAAAATTCTAATTTTTTGGGACACCGACCCCACTCCCACATTCCCGTCCGTTTCTCCTCGCCCGGCTGCTCTTACACATCAGCTGACCCATGTCAACACGCACTGTCAGAATGTAATACACACTATACAAGTGATAATATGGTCGCTTTTAAGCACATGCAGGCTATCCCGAAAAAAATGCTGTTCTGAGAAAATCGAAGGTAAAGTTTTTGCCCCTTGTTCAGTTTCTTTAAAAGAAAAGGAGAATTTTCTTTATAACCAAACAATATACACACCAATGGCAAAAAAAAAACTGGCTTTGTCTCTTCTTAGTGGTAAGAAACAACAACTATCTCTCTCTCTCTCTCTCTCTCTCTCTCTCTCTCTCTC
>NW_004797339.1:415470-416726 GCF_000002075.1 Aplysia californica | reverse complement strand
TGTGTGTGTGTGTGTGTGTGTGCACGCGCGCATGTGTGTGACCACGAGATTTGCTAAGATTGTTTAAAGATAACGCAAATTAACAAAGAGAAAGAGGGGGAGGTGCTGTGAGTGAGAAGGAAGAAAAGAAAACTGAAAATCACCAAAGCAAAAACGAGGAAAATTATTTAAAGATTTTAAGTGGCTTTAAGTTAATCACTTTTGCCGGGTTAAAAGTGCTTAAATAGCTAATTGGTCATTACTTATAGAGCTCACGTATTCTGTCCCCGTGGATTTATGCACCCAGCATAATTTAGCCAAATTTAATCATTTTTTGGATAAAGTCTGATTATTTTCCTTTATCATTCTTTGTTAAGACCATATATTTGGGCTCAGTTTACTTAATTTCAGAATTTTTCTTGCATAAAAAGACGGGGACAGCTTATTGGTCGACTTTAATCGACTCGTCTATATGGGTGCCGGGTGCTACAAGTGCAACTATTGGACAAAATCCACAGTTATTATTTGTGCAATTTTATTGGGCGGCATCTGTGGTAGAATGACGAATCAGAATGGTTGAACAGGCAAGAGTCAAGGATCACTGCTCATTCGGCGCTGATCTCTACGACCTATTTCCGCGTGTCCAGTTTATATATTATTGTATATGGTCGCTTTTAAGGAGAAGCGGGTTAACCCAGATTTCGGAGGTTTCCAGAAATCTTGACCTACACCAAAAGTGGGTATTGCTCTACCTATAGGAGAGAGCTGTAATTAATATGATGTTGACCACTGACAACGTGCTAGACTAACTACGACACTTTAACCCTCATTGCGATATCAAATGACTAGACAGCAAACTACATGAGTTCGATCGGTGAACATCTGGCCAGTACTAAAGCAGTGCAAATAAATTATTTCTTGCACAATTCTAATTTTTTGGGACACCGACCCCACTCCCCCATTCCCGTCCGTTTCTCCTCGCCCGGCTGCTCTTACACATCAGCTGACCCATGTCAACATGCACTGTCAGAATGTAATACACACTATACAAGTGATAATATGGTCGCTTTTAAGCACAAGCAGGCTATCCCGAAAAAAATGCTGTTTTGAGAAAATTGAAGGTAAAGTTTTTGCCCCTTATCCAGTTTCTTTAAAAGAAAAGGAGAATTTTCTCTATAACCAAACAAATACATGTATACACACCAATGAAATCAAACTGGCTTTGTCTCTTCTTAGTGGTATGAAACAACAACTCTCTCTCTCTGTCTCTCTCTGCC
>NW_004797339.1:412369-415322 GCF_000002075.1 Aplysia californica | reverse complement strand
TCTCTCTCTCTCTCTCTCTCTCTCTCACTGCCCACAGGCAGAATTGCACACTTTCAATCAAGAGCACATTGCACACTTTCAATCAAGAGCGCTGGAACGTTTGTTTACCCTCGTATCACGGGCTGTCACGCGCTAGCTCAAGGTAGCGCCCAATTCTCGCGCGGACGCGAGATAGGACAATTGAAACATCTTGTTAGAGGAGACTCTTTGCCATCCCACCACCACCACCATCACCACCACCACCACCACCACCAACAACAACAACAACAAGACAATATCATTATACCATTACTAAAAATCAACCACACGGTCATCATTGCTTAACTTACTTACCTGACCTCTATCTCCACACGTTCAGCAGAACACAATCTAAATCCAGACCACAGAAACAGAAACGTTCAAATAAGCAGGCATGGTTACTTGAGAGCGAAAACCAAAAGCCAAGAGTTCAGAGATCCACAGCCTCAAACTAGAGTCATAAGCACAAGGGAAAGGATTTCCTTTCTAGTCAGATGAGCTGTTCAGTTTTTGTGTGATGTTTGTGTGTTGATCGCCCGGAATTTGTATCCGTGCTTTTTTTGTTTTTTGTTTTTCTTTAATTTTCTTTTTAAATATATTTTTAGGGGGGTTAAAGCAAAGTTGGAAACTTTCGAGTGTAGAGTTTTAACATAACCGGATCTGAAATTTCATAACATGGTTCATATTGCCATGGTGTCGATAATGCTGAATAAGATAATATTTGAAACCTAAATATTCCATAAAATATTAAAACATGTGATGTGTGGTGGTAATGGTGATGGTTGTGATTGTGTAAGTGGTTGCTGTTATGGTTGTAATTGTTGTTGTTGTTGTTGTCGTCGTCGTCGTTGTCGTTGTGGTGGTGGCAGTGATGGTAACGGTGATGATGGTGGTGATGATGGTTATAGTGGTAATGGTCATGGTGTTGATGCTGGTGGTGGTAGTAGTAATTGTGGTGGTGGTGGTAATGGTTACGGTGGTAATGGTGGTGCTGACAGCAATAGAGGTGGTGAAAAAGGTGGTGGTGGTGGTGGTGGTGGTGGTAGTAGTAATGGTGATGGTTGTGGTAGTGGTGGTGGTAATGGTTGCGGTGCTAATAGTGGTACTGGCAGTAATGGAGGTGATGAAAAAGGTGGTGGTGGTGGAAATTGTGGTAATGGTGGTGGTAATAGTAATGGTGGTGGTGGTGGCAGTACTGGCAGTAATGGAGGTGATGATAAAGGTGGTGGTGGTGGAAATTGTGGTAATGGTGGTGGTAATAGTAATGGTGGTGGTGGCAGTACTGGCAATAATGGAGGGGGTGAAAATGGTGGTGGTGGTGGTGGTGGAAATTGAGGTGATGGTGATAATGATGTTGCTGGCGGTGCTAGTGGTAATAAGTTCATTCACATTAATGATCCCCGCAGACACTGCTAAACGAAAGTGAGCTGAATTGTCTTTAGGCCATTCCCAAAGGGGGGACATTTCTCGTTCAAGCACAGTAGAATTGTAAATGGGTTGATTCATCATGTCACGCTCATAACTGTGCCTGATCTGAAACAACAGGGAACTGCTGCTTTTTCTTTCCTAATCCTTATTATTGTCATTTTCCTTTACTTCTTTTGTATGTTTGTCACACTCTTGTGACCCGCTATTTCCGGGGTGCCTTGATAGTCGAAGCAGACCTTGTGCTGTTGAAGCTAGAGAGGTGAGCAGAATAAGTCTGACTCCCTGTAAGGACTTCTCTGTTGACACCCTTCCCTTGGCGCTCATATGACCTTATGCAGTTGCGAGCGCCGTAAAACCATCTACTTATCTGGCCCCGCGGAAGTTTGCATTTTTGAAATAGAAAAATTGCAAAAAAATGCAAAGTAAACTGCCAAAAAATTGCAAAAAAATTGCAAACTTCCCGTCCCAGGCGCATTAATACGGGCTTAACATTTTTAGTTTTAAAAACGTGACAATTTGAGTACCGGTAGCATAAAAGCAGAAATGCCTTTTAAAATCATGACCCACAATACACATTTTTATTAACATTTACTAGTAACAACACACGAGTACGTTAACAATAAAGTTATCGACCAGATGTAATATAATACTGCGTGACCCAAAATAACGGAACTCTCGGTTTTTGTACTATATTTTAAATGAATGCATAAAATTTGACCAAATTTGGTACATACCGGGTACTTGGTTCGTGCAAAGATCTAGAACTAGAAGTGTAGTATGAGGTTTAGTCTAGTCTATAAAAAGAGAACAAAAATTGATGGGAGATTCGAACAACCTCTAAAAGCAAAATTAGCTTATGCCCCAATCAATTCAGATCCTATTCTATTTTTTCTCTTGAAACCTTCGATACACCGGTAATCTATATTTAGATCTATTTCAGACATTTTCTTTTTTAAAACCAGTATGGCATTGTTTTAACTCTAAATCAAATCGTAAAATACAACAAATTTTTTTCCCATTTAATAGTAATAATAATGTAGATCATTTATCTAGCGACCACTCCTGTGTGAATGCAGCTTAAGGCGTTTTACATTTATTAGGAGAGTGTCTACGTACACTGTAACCGGGCACGTAGTCTCAGTGTCTACGTACACGGTAACCGGGCAGTTCAGAACTCCAAAGTTCAGTTTTTGTAATCCGGTGTTGCCTTCAACCCCAGCCGTCTCCCGACTGTACCTTTTTTAAAAATCAATAATTCCACCCATTCCGGAGCCCTATACTTCGCAGCGCACAGACTTTGAATGGACTTTGGTGACCCCAACCGGTACTCACAATGTGATGCGAAAGAACAGGTTCACTGACCGGTCACGATGGCGAGCCCGACAAGACGTTTGTACGTGTGTGACTTTCTTCTTCTTTTTTTTTCAACAAGTGACAGCACAGGACAAATATTGATTTATTTTCATTCCGGTTACCGTGTACGTAGAAACTGAGACTAGGTGCCCGG
>NW_004797339.1:410002-411107 GCF_000002075.1 Aplysia californica | reverse complement strand
CAAACACGCACACGAATGTTAAAGGGAGTCATTAATTTATGAAGCATAAATGTACGTGTGTGGATAATTAAAGCAAAAATAAGACGAAAACAAAAACACCAAACAAACAAACAAACAAATAAACAAACACACAAATGGATATATGATGGAAGTCGTTTTATGGAGCGTAGTTGTACGTGTGTGTATCAGTAGTGTAGAAATGGAGAGAGAAAAAAAAGAAAACAGAAACAGAAACAAAAAACAGCCAGACAAATAAAAAAACACACTGGCTCACAAATTTTCTACTTGGGATAATTTCACAGAACATAGAAATACAGTATCATGTACATGTGTGTATTGTGTATCGGTTTTAAAAAGATCCCAGGGAGATTATTGAAAAACAGAACAATCAGAACCAAACACACGGAGCTCTCATGGTCTAGAGGTACGCGTTCGCTTTACATTCAATAGGTTCCAGGTTCGAAACCTGACAGCGACGGAAACATTAATTTTTTTTTCTCTAAAATGTTCTCTTTTCACCTCCTTTCCTTTTCTCTAGACATGTTCTGTCGTCTGCTTTCATCTCCACTTTCTCGCTCTAACACGCCCACCCCCGGCCAGTGGGCTCCTCCTTCCTTTGCTCCTGACTATTTCAACAAGTACTGCTTCTCCTTGCTCCTTCTTACTACTGTCTTTCAGCCTCACGTCCCTGATCTTAGGGTAGCAGTGATCGAACTTATGGCGTTCTCGAAAGGGAAAAAAAATCTCGGAGGTCCCATGTGCAAACTGCGCACTTTAAGCTCTCTTGGTAGTTTTAAACTCGATAAGAGTAGGCTTCACCGGCACCAAGGCAAAATTCAAAATTAATTCATACCAAAATCTGACAATACTCTAGTCAGTATAAAGTGATAAAGAGTACCTTTTAAATATGAATGAGGCTGCCGGAAAGCAAGGGGCCCTAGGAAGTATGAAAAGCTGCCACATTCGTAAAAATCAGTTGTACTGCAGGTTGAAGAACCAGCAGTCGACTTCCCCTAAGATCTAGTGAAGAAGAAGAAGAAGAAGAAGAAGAAGAAGAAGAAGAAGAAGAAGAAGAAGAAGAAGAAGAAGAAGAAGAAGAAGAAGG
>NW_004797339.1:398121-409902 GCF_000002075.1 Aplysia californica | reverse complement strand
TGTGGTGGTGCTGATGGTGATAGTGGTGGTAGTGGTTGTAATGGTAACGGTTATGGTGTTGATGCTGGTGGTGGTTGGGGTGGTGGTGGTGATAATAGAAGTAATGGTGGTGGTTGCGGTGGTAATGGTTGCAGTGGTAATGGTGGTACTGGCAGTAATGGAGGTGGTGAAAATGGTGGTGGTGGTGGAAACTATGGTGGTGGTGCTGGTGGTGGAAATTGTGGTGATGATGGTAATGGTGTTGCTGGCGGTGCTTGTGGCAGTAAGTTCATTCACATTAACCAAAATGTACCCTCCGCCCCTCCCCCCCGACATTTTTAGCTAAGCCCCTACTGCAACGACCAGTATTGTTAGATCTATGGTTTTAGGACAGTACCGTATTTGCTATAAAAAGTGTAATGAGATATATAAAAAGTGCGCGGTGTGGAGTTTAATGAGCAATTAATTACTAATGATTACATAGAAAACTCCTCTTTATATTCGTTGCATGTGCTCGAAAATCGAGATCTTTTAGGTCTTTTAAAATTCAGAGACGCGCGCCAAAAAATCAGAGAGATTCACCTCTTAATCCCCATTTAAACGTACAGTTCGCTGACCGAAAAACTGTAGGATATCGAGAGGATGGCCGGCATCCTGTCAATTTCACGTGGAAACTGAGCAATTCTCTCGATATTGAAAGGTTCTCCGTCCAACCACCAGACGCCAGATATTTGCCGGCCGGCGAACTGATGGAGTGATGACGAGGGAGCGGCTTCTCTGATGTTACCCCAGGCGTAGTTGAAAATACATTCCAAAAAATTTCCTAAATATTCGTCAAATCAAAAATATAATAAGATTGTCGTGATCAGCGACCCAAAATTAGTAAATATCACGCGATTTACAAAGTTAAATTACTTTTGTGTTTTCTTTTGTTTACCATTCGCCCGCCCCTTCGTTTTTTAAAGTGAAAGCAAAAAATGAGCCACGTGGTGTGTTGTTAGTGTAATATACCACTGAGATGTGTTGGAGTCAGCTGAGGGTAGTGATGGGCCGATATCACAATTTAGGTATCGATGTCGATACCTAGTACTTTTCAAGGTATCGATACCGATACCTCGATACCTAATGCT
Source organism: Aplysia californica (assembly GCF_000002075.1). NCBI lineage: Eukaryota > Metazoa > Mollusca > Gastropoda > Aplysiida > Aplysiidae > Aplysia > Aplysia californica. Next base: position 408,793 of record NW_004797339.1, on the reverse strand, counting down.
ATTGCAACATACGCCGGGGGTAATAAGTAAAGACAAAAATACAAATATACTTTTCCAAGTATTTAGGTAATCGTGTCTAGACAAGTTGTGACTGTTTAGCTGAGACTCAAACAAAAATTATTTGTAAAACAGAGAGAGAGAGAGAGAGAGAGAGAGAGAGAGAGAGAGAGAGAGAGAGAGAAATAAATATCCAAATATGAGAATAAAAACAACAATTAAGTGAAGTATGTGAGGAAAGTCAACTTTGCAGAAAATGTTAGTATTGGAAAATAAAAACACAAGAGTTCTAAAAAGGCAATTCAATTTACCAGATTTTTAGCAACTTTAAATGAAACCAATGAGGATAAATCAGGGTTGTCAGTGAAGATTTTGCAAAATCACTAGATACATTTCATGAAAAACTTCTCTCTTTTTGTTAAAAAAATCACTATGTTAATTTAAAACGCTTGCCCCCTACGAAAACTTATCAGTTTTGATAAACAAAAAAATCTCAAGGCCCAAGTCACTTACTTTGGCAGCCCTGGGATAAATAACACATAGGTATCGATGTTTAGAGCAGGTATCGATACCGATACCGATACCTATAGGTATCCAAAGATAGTGAATAACAAGATGGGCCACTCAGCCAAAAAAGTGTCCGCAGGAAGTATGCTCTTTGCTTCAGATGGCGCTGCAGTCTGTTTTGAAGCTCTCTTTCGTTTTTCCAGAAGAAGAATAGGAATAGCACCTCCTTGCATGCGCAGATCGACTGCTGTTCATCAGCAGTTTGGGTACGTTCAGTGCGGAGTTTTATTTTTTTTAAATTTTAATGACCTCTCGCCTTTCATTCTAAAGTTAAATTAAACAAAGAAAACCATCACCCTTTCCTCCGGAAGAGGTTTTTTGTCAGCGTAACCATTTTAAAAAAGCGTTCTTCCGAAATTTATCCCAAAACTTGCTAGTTTCACTTTGATTTTTTAAAACTCAAGTAGGGTAACTCTGTTCGCAAAGAGTGCGCTTTTGTGAAGAGGGCGCCACCAAATTTTGAGGACACTTTTTTAATTGGCTTAAAGAGAGAAGTGGCCATCTTGTTATGTACTATCATTGAGGTATCTAAGTATCGAGTATCTGGTATCGATACCTGCCCATCACTACTGTCTACGTGTCCAGTGCTTCCAAGCGTGGCATCGAATCCCGGTCCCGGAAGGTTTTTTTCCCTTCTCCTGAGCCTAAAATTATTTTTTTTTAAATTAGACTCACAGACCAAGGAAAGCCACAAATTGAACTTTAACCAGGCCTAAATTGGTAAAAGGAAAAGTATAGGCTATACTAAGGCCTATACTTTGTACAGAGCTACTCTTGGGGACAAAACCAGAATGTGCATGCTTCATCACTAGATCTACATTTTAAAAAATTTACAAAGCAACAAGATATATGGGAACAATTTGTTGGTCAGTCGAGAAGAGGACAACAACAACAACAACAACAACAACAACAACAACAAAACAAAACAAAAACTCCGGGACCGGGATCGACCTACGCTAAAAAAAATAATGGTTTGACTTCAAGCGCAGGGCGCAGACGCGCTGTTCGTTCGACTATCAGAACTTCCGATAACGAAGTGCAGATTAAGCTTTATTTACACACGGCGACACGGCGTTTTATTTAGCACAGCCACTAATCGCAACGCGGCGTTGCAAATAGGCACTTCCTTAATTTTTTAATTTTTTTTTGTCTACACGCTTCCAGTTTTACTATTGCACCATGTCCGTGTGGAATAACAAGGAAACTGGGCGCTTTTTCGGTACTTCCCACCCCGCTTATTTGGACCTAGATCCAGATCTAGATTTAGATCAGAAGGCTATATATTTGATGCGCAGCGAGCAAGAGATATTAAATCTAACGGCAAAACATCAAATTATGGTAAAGTGCCCCCTCCCCCCTTGAAACCCCCTCCACATTCTTATTAGAATTCTAGCTGCCCCTCTACATCTACTCTAGGGACCAAAACCGGCGAATAGTAATTGTGGGTGGGGGGGGGGGGGGGGAGACAACCAAAAAAGTAAACTACTACTACTACAGTTCATCGCACTTTATCGAACGTTGCCAGCATTGTGGAAATAGAATATTTGTATGTGTGTGTAGGTACTTCTTTTTGATAGCCATTCTTTAGCCCAGATGGTCTTCCTTCTAGAATTCTTTTTGGATTTGAGAACAAAAATGCTACTGAATCATCCACGTAACTTGCTTTAGCTATTTCGTTGCGTTTTGACCTTTGACGGATAAAACACTGTACGTCTAAACGGAACTTCTCTCGTCGACAATCTGTCAGTTCACCGATGACCCAGATCGAGCGTCCGTCGGTTAAACTGTCAGTTTGTCGGTCAACGAACTGTACGTCTAAATGGGGCTTTAGATTCGGTGTAATGAGGTCGACAAGTTGTCCATTTGGTGTTGTCCGGACTATAGCTCATTTATTAATTTATCTATGTCAACGAAACTCTGCATGGCACTTCTGCAGGCCAGTTACCAAACAAAAATATTTTTTCAAAAATCTTGATCCAGTCATTAAAACCCAGCCCCCATATTTCAGTGTAAGCTTGCAGATCCCCCCCCCCCCCCTCTCCCCAACCCCCGGCTGTCTTGGTGTCTGCTGCAAATGCTCCTTGACACGATCTCGAAATTACTCACCCCATCGTATTTCTTAATTAAGCGTACATTGAAGTGTTGAGGTGCTGAGGAAAATTTGTCAACTTTTAAATGTCTTTGGTACATGCAAAGCGGTTGTTACATGGTACTACAGCTCGCAACTGTGACGTCACCACGCAAACGCACGAAGGCTGAGCTGGCCCACTCAGCTCGCTTTGTCACCATCTTTGAGAAGATTAAGCCTGTATTACAAGCTGACAGTTGTCCGTCCTCTTTTTGATAAGAAAACAATACAGAATGTAATCTCCGCAAAACTACCAGTAGGCTTACTTCTTTTTTGTGATTTCAAAATCCAGCAAGCAAAATAATCATCTGCGAGTCATTTGGTTACTTTTAATACGCTGGTTCTGAATTTGATATTATTAGTTTTACGTCAATAATTTAGACAACCAGCTTCAACATCAATAGCGGAGTAAAGCAAGGTTGTGTCTTAGCACTAACCCTTTTTAACACTTATTTTGCTGTTTTACTGCAACACGCATTTAAAGAGTCACCAGGGGATGTCTTCCTCCACTGGAGAACTGATGGGTCGCTCTTCAATCTTGCTCGACTCAAGGCCAAGACCAAGATCAACAAAACAACAGTACGAGACCTTCTCTTCGCCGATGTTGCTGCTCTTGTTGCTCACAGTGAATCAACCTTACAAACAAGGTGGATCGATTATCAACAGCATGCAAGGTCTTTAGCTTGGTCATCAGTGATAAAAAAAATAGTCATCTTTACCCAAGAAGGGGTAGAGCAGAGTCGTTAATATGGCTGAACGACAAGGAACTCGAGAAAGTGGACAAGTTCTATTGCCTGGGGACTATCATCAGCTCTACTATGAAGCATATGTGTCCTCAGCACACTCCTTTGTGGAACTGAAACATGGACCTTGTACAGCAGGCATCCAAAGCGCCTCGACATTTTCCATCTCATATGCTGCCGCAAGATCTTAGGCATTTCGTGGCGTGACAAAGTTACAAATGTTGAAGTGTTGGCCCAGGCAAACCTCTAGAGCATGACAACGACCCTGTGTTTAAAAAGATTGAGATGGCTGAGCCATGTCAAGAGAATGGACGAGAACGGAATTCCGAAGCAACTTCTCTATGGAGAACGTGCCCAGGGAAAGAGACCAAGAGGAAGACCAAAATTGAGGTACAAAGACACCTGCAAAAACAGCTTATATAAGCTTGGAGTAGGTGTTTGCATCTGGGAAGAAATAGCTGAGGACATGAAAACACGAAGGAAAATGATAAAGGAAAGGACTATAATGCTAGAGAGCAGCCTTAGAAACAACCAGACTGAGAAGAGAAGCGCCAACGACGAAAGGAAAACAGCAGAAATACAGAGCTTCGATCCACGAGACTGACATGCAAGCTCTACGACAGAATCTGCGCTTCAAACATAGGAAGAATTTGCCATGAAAAAAGCTGCATGAAGGCAACCTTGAGAAGACGACCTTGAGACCATCTTAAGCTAAATTGACCTTCTGCATAGACGAAAAGAGCCATACATACAATGGAGACGTAGTTTTCAATAAGTTTGCAAACAAGAATTGTATCAGCAGTGGGCTGCAGACAACTCCAAGGCCTGACGTACAAAAATCAAGCTATGCCTGACAAGCTATGCTTGACAAGCTATGCCTGACACAAGCTATACCTGACAAGCTATGCCTGACACAAGCTATGCCTGACACAAGCTATGCCTGACAAGCTATGCCTGACAAGCTATGCCTGACACAAGCTATGCCTGACAAGCTATGCCTGACAAGCTATGCCTGACAAGCTATGCCTGACACAAGCTATGTCTGACAAGCTGTGCCTGATTTTTGTAGCGGCCAACCAGTGGGACGGTCTGTCACCAAAAAAAAGTAGTTTTGTTGAGATAGCAACATGTATTACTTTCTTATCACAAAGAGGACAAACAACTGTCATTTTTAACTGAACGTGTAGTAGACCACTTATAGAAGTAGCGCTGTCACGCTGCGCGTCCCCCTCAAGGCCTCCTTACCTCTCGTATCTATAAGAGTTTAAGGGGGAACCTAGAAGTAGATTTCTGACTTTGAACTTAGAAACAGGCTCCATAAACAGTTGAAATATTCTACTGCCTGCGCCGATTTTTAAATAGATCTAACTTTTACCAGTTATGCAGATCTAAATCAACCTGTTTTAATTGTTTTATAAGTAAGTGATGATTCACAGTGTGGCTGGTATCATGTCGTCATATTTCATATTGAGGGTTTCTCGTGGTCGAGAGGTTATGGTGTTCGCCTCTCATTCAATGTGCCCCGGGTTCGAATCCGGGTAGGGACGGGAACGTTTTCTTTTTTCTTTTCTAAAAAATTCTCCTTTGACCTCCTTTCCTGCTCTCTAACTATGTTCTGTCGTCTGCTTTCGTCTCCACTTTCTGTCCCCACCTTTCATCCCCTTTGCCCCCTCCTCTGGGCTCCTGACTCTTGACGCAGCCTTTTTACTACTGTTACTCCTTGGCGCCTTCTAACTGCTGTCTTTCAGCCACACCCCTGATATTATGGTAGGTTAAGATCTACAACTAGACTTCGCGGATAAGGGCGATAAATTCTCAGAGGTCTCGGGCGCAAGTTGCGCACGTTAAAAATCCCTTGGTTGCCCAAAATCGATAAGAGTAGGCTTCGGCCGCCACTCGAGCAAAGTTTAAAATTTCCTTCCAACTGAAAATATTTAATGAGTCCCGCGCGCTCATATGGTCTTATACAGTTGCGAGCGCCGTAAAACACTTACCCTCCCCCCCCCCCCCCCAAAAAAAAAAAAAAAGAAAAAAAAGTAATAACAAAAATATAAAAAATTAATAATCTATTGAGTCAAAAAATGTGATGACTTCCTCAGAATGGCAAGTATCGTGTCGTCATACTTCATATTCTCAAAAATCAAGATGAAGTTTTTTCCCCCCTTCGCCAAATCTCTTTCAATATATTAATATGGCTCCCTGCTTCCGCGCCATTTTATGATTTTGGAAATCTCCTATCATCACACATTCGGGATACTTCAGCTGATCGTGAGCGCACATGCCGTGAGGTCAGCGTGACCCCGGGGTCAGAGTCCGGGCAACACGCTGCTAAATCTAGTGGGACGTGCTGCGGTGAGTTTTTTGTTGGGTTGGAGGGGGGGGGGGGTTCTTTTTTTTTCTAGGGGAGGGGGTTGCTTTTGCGTTCTCGACCCTGGAAGTGATAAAACACTAACTGACTAACTGTGAAGTTTGTAGAAGCACGGCTACATCACCAATTGCCTGAAAAGAGCAAGAATGGCGCTTTTTTTTTTCTCCCCGAAGCCTGGGTTAGTGTAGCAGAGTTTCTCATCTGAATATTTCTAAACGAGACTACCGGACTCGTAATCGTGAGGTTGCGGCTTCGGGGGTTCGAGCCTCAGCTCGGTCGGACGTTGTGTCCTGGGAAAAGGCACTTTACACGAAATTTCCTCACTTCACCCAGGTGGGAATGCGGGTACCCAGCCATAGACAGCGAAAGATGTTGTCAGTATGTTAGCGTTGTAGCGCCTATTAGTGGCTACTACTACTACTACTACTACTACTACTACTACTACTACTACTACTACTACTACTACTACTACTACTACTACTAATAATAATAATAATAATAATAACAACAATAAGGACAATATGTACAATATCATTATTAATAATAATGATAATAATGATAAATAATAATAAAAAATTGCATTTATAAAATATAGCGCTCTATCCCATACTAGTATAAACTCTGAGCGCTTTACATCAGTCACATGATCATCCACAGAATATTTCACAGAAACAAGAATAACCAGTTCAACTTAACTAAGATCTGCATGTGTTAAAGATGCTGCAAAACTCTCATTCAATATCTATAATGTGTTTTTCACACTTGGTTTTTTTTAATCATTTTTTTTTCGTCTGATCGTGGCTTTGTTATAACCACAGCTATGTTCATTGTCAAGGACGCGAAGTCTCCGAATAAGGGAAACAACTCGGGACAAAAAAATTTTCATAAAAAATTTATTGAGTTATTAAAACTGGACTTTATCAATAAGAATTTCCAACAAACATGATCTGGAACAGTTGCATAATATAATTTAGTAGTCTTGTTTTAGTAGTAGTAGTTGGCCTAGTAGTAGTAGTAGTACAATGTAGTAGCAGCAACAGCAGCAGCAGCAGCAGCAGCAACAACAGCAGCAGCAGCAGCAGCAGCAGCAGCAGCAGCAGCAGCAGAAGTAGTAGTAGTAGTAGTAGTAGTAGTAGTAGTAGTAGTAGTAGCAGCAGCAGCAGCAGTTATAGTAGTAGTAGCAGCAGCAGCAGCAGCCGCGGTAGTAATAGAAGTAGTAGTGGTAGTAGTAGTAGTAGTAGTAGTAGTAGTAGTAGTAGTAGTAGTAGCAGTAGCAACAGCAGCAGCAGCAGCAGCAGCAGCAGTAGTAGTAGTAGTAGTAGCAGCAGCAGCAGCAGCAGCAGTAGTAGTAGTAGTAGTAGTAGTAGTAGTAGTAGTAGTAGTAGTAGTAGTAGTAGTAGTAGTAGTAGTAGTAGTAGTAGCAGTTATAGTAATAGTAGCAGCAGCAGCAGCAGCAGCAGCAGCAGCAGCAGCAGCAGCAGCAGCAGCCGCGGTAGTAGTAGTAGTAGTAGTAGTAGTAGTAGTAGTAGTAGTAGTAGTAGTAGTAGTAGTAGTAGTAGTAGTAGTAGTAGTAGTAGTAGTAGTAGTAGTAGTAGTAGTAGTAGTTAGTAGTAGTAGTAGTAGTCATGGTCTCTGGTTGATACCGCGCCTGGTTACTTTTAGATCGCCTTCAGAGGGCAATGATTAATATTATTACGGTCTCTGTTCAGAGGGTAGCCTACGCTCGCAAATTGTGCACTGATGCCAAGGACCGCGAGGCCTCGTTTCCGCGCTCTATAAATACTCTCTGATATGGTACCGACTTCATAATCATTGGTACCGACCAGACAATCATTGGTACCGATGGGCCTTCAAACTCCGTTGATTACACTCTCCCTCTCTTTTTCTCCTTTCTCTGTTTGGGGCAATAAAAGTTGCACACCGCATAGAGTATGTTGTAGAGCTTGGATGCGCTATAAAAATAATGCAATTACAGTGTAATATACTGTATACATACATGTAGTAGGCCAATTCTCTCTCTCTCTCTCTCTCTCTCTCTCTCTCTCTCTCTCTCTCTCTCTCTCTCTCTCTCTCTCTCTCTCTCTCTCTCTCTCTCTCTCTGGGCTCTGTCTGTCTCACAACTGTCTCATTGATGAGGTCGTGTCGACAAAATTAAATAATTAATTCATCGAGTTTGATCGAGTCCGAACAGTTCTAGAGGAGTCTCGTGTTCGAGCACACGGACTGCTAGGGGATAATCTCTAATCCTTCTTTTTTTCTGGTGTCTGGAAATCAAAGAAGTTTTGCTTTGATTTGAATGTGCATGATGTCTTTTTGCCTTCATTTTCGTAGATAGTAATTAGAAACCTAAATTTTGTGTCTATTATCCAGATTTCAGATGTTTAATCATTATAATACAATCATTCGGCGTTTTTTCGTCGAGAATACGTAGATCACATGATCAAGGCAAAGGAAAACATGGTGAATGGCCATCCCATGCACAGTGACAAGAGCACACTTGACTCGGATCAACTTCGTTTTTGATACAAACGTTTCTCTTCCTTGCTAGGGATATTGGAATTTTATTGACTAATACTGGTGAGATTGTAGTGTTGATTAAGAATCTCTTCGTTTGCCATTTTGAATGGAGGAAGTGAACAAAACAAAATTATTAAACGAACATCATGCAGTAATTGTAGTATTGTTATTGACATTGTAGTTGTAGTTGTAGTGCAGAGAATGAGAATCTAAACTTAACTTAAACGCTTATAATCATCTCTAGGGGGTGCCCACATACGCGGTCGGGTCATGCCTATCGGGTAGTCAGGGCTATCCAAATTGAGGGCTCAAAACGACCATCGTGGCACAAACACATGCTCTATTAAACGGAGAAAGTTTCTAGGAAGTGGCTATTCTCATCTGGGGTGAGAATAGAAAAACGATCTACCTCTCACCCCGGGTGAGACTTGCCAGCGTAGGCTATTCTCACCCGGTGCGAAACAAGACCTGCTTTTCCTCATTTTGGAATACTGTCTATCGGTGTGGATAATCAAATTGATAAAATCCAAGAAAAAATTATGTTATAGCACAAAAGTAAGCTAATTACTAATTTGATCGTCTTCAAAGATGCTATGGCTATTTCACTGTTCGAATCGAGCCGAACTACGCGGGTCGCCATTTTGTTTTGCCCGCAAGTTCTCGCAAGATCTACTCCTCCCCTCTCTCTCTCTCTCTCTCTCTCTCTGTCTCTTTCTGAATCGGTGTGGACGATCAAATTGACCAAAACAACGTTAAAAAGTGATGTTAAAACACTTAATAGTAAATTAATTTGGTTGTCTGCAAAGATGCTACAGCTATTTAACTTTTCGAACCGAGCCGAACTACGCGGGTCGCCATTTTGTTTTGACCGGAAGTTCTCGCGCTACTCCTCTCTCTCTCTCTTTCTCTCTCTCTCTTTCTCTCTCTCTCTCCACTGCCCACAGACAAAATTGTACGCTTTTAGTAGGCTACAGTTGTAATGGAACGTTTGTTCATGGCACAGAATTCTACAATTTTTCTGTAAATCACTGTAGAATTATGTGGTTTAGGGTGAACGCAAAATTTGTTGGCCTAGATCTAGATCTAGATCTAGGCTATAACGGTGAACGCGCACCGGGTGAGAATAGCCAAAAGACTCGCCTGCACTATTCTCATCCCGGGTGAGAATAGAGGTGGCCAAGTTTCTAACGCAAACTATTTTAGTTTTAGGACGTGGCTATTCAGATTCTCACCCGGGGTGAGAATAAGAAATACAATCTACCTTTCATCCCGGGTGAGACTTGCCAGCGTAGGCTATTCTCACCCGGTGTGAAACAAGACCTGTTTTTCCTCAATTTGGAAAACTGTCTATCGGTGTGGATGATCAAATTGTTTAAGCCAAGAAAAAATTACGTTATAATTATAGCACAAAAGTAAGCTAATTTGATCATCTTCAAAGTCAAAGATGCTATGGCTATTTCACTTTACTTTTCTGAATACACTGTCTATCGGTGTGGACGATCAAATTGACCAAAACAAAGTTAAAAAATGATGTTAATAAACAAGAAAACTAAATTAATTTGGTTGTCTACAAAGATGCTACAGCTATTTAACTTTCCGAATCGAGCCGATCTACGCGGGTCGCCATTTTGTTTTGTCCTGAAGTTCTCGCGCTACTCCTCTCTCTCTCTTTCTCTCTCTCCACTGCCCACAGACAAAATTGAACGCTTTTAGGCTAACACTAACAGTAGTAATAGATCTAGAACGTTTGTTCCCAGCACAAAATTCTTTAGATTCTCTAATTCTGTTATCACAGTGTAGAATTCTGTGGTTCAGGGTGAACGCTTTGATGACTGGTTAGCCTAGGCTATGACGGTGAACGCCCACCTGGTGAGAATAGCCAAAAGACTCGTCTGCGGGGTGAGAATAGAGGTGGCCCTATTTTACTCACACTCATAGCGGGTTTGGAGCGTTAGGCCTGGAGGAAGAAGAAAATGAAGTAGGTGAGAGGGAAGGACTTCCGTAGCGAGCGACCACCCTATCAAACACAATAAGATAGGCCTAACCGAAACCCTAACCCTAACACTACCCCTACCCCTAGATCTACCCCTACCCCTAGCCCTCAATTCTGCTCTGTCTCGTAGTGGTCACTCGTTACGGAAGTCCTCCCGGTGAGAGAGATATAAGTTGAGAGATGTATGCCATAGACCTAGATCTAAATCTAGAAGCAATGTTTACAACATTGCTAGATCTAGGTCTCTCATATAATGGTAAGGGAGGAATTTATAAACAAAAAAGGAGAGAGACACTTTTAAGCCAAAGCAAGCAAGCACTCACACACACACACACACGTGACACACACACGACAGTCAG
>NW_004797339.1:388915-398021 GCF_000002075.1 Aplysia californica | reverse complement strand
GCCTGACACAAGCTATGCCTGACAAGCTATGCCTGACAAGCTATGCCTGACAAGCTATGCCTGACACAAGCTATGTCTGACAAGCTGTGCCTGATTTTTGTAGCGGCCAACCAGTGGGACGGTCTGTCACCAAAAAAAAGTAGTTTTGTTGAGATAGCAACATGTATTACTTTCTTATCACAAAGAGGACAAACAACTGTCATTTTTAACTGAACGTGTAGTAGACCACTTATAGAAGTAGCGCTGTCACGCTGCGCGTCCCCCTCAAGGCCTCCTTACCTCTCGTATCTATAAGAGTTTAAGGGGGAACCTAGAAGTAGATTTCTGACTTTGAACTTAGAAACAGGCTCCATAAACAGTTGAAATATTCTACTGCCTGCGCCGATTTTTAAATAGATCTAACTTTTACCAGTTATGCAGATCTAAATCAACCTGTTTTAATTGTTTTATAAGTAAGTGATGATTCACAGTGTGGCTGGTATCATGTCGTCATATTTCATATTGAGGGTTTCTCGTGGTCGAGAGGTTATGGTGTTCGCCTCTCATTCAATGTGCCCCGGGTTCGAATCCGGGTAGGGACGGGAACGTTTTCTTTTTTCTTTTCTAAAAAATTCTCCTTTGACCTCCTTTCCTGCTCTCTAACTATGTTCTGTCGTCTGCTTTCGTCTCCACTTTCTGTCCCCACCTTTCATCCCCTTTGCCCCCTCCTCTGGGCTCCTGACTCTTGACGCAGCCTTTTTACTACTGTTACTCCTTGGCGCCTTCTAACTGCTGTCTTTCAGCCACACCCCTGATATTATGGTAGGTTAAGATCTACAACTAGACTTCGCGGATAAGGGCGATAAATTCTCAGAGGTCCCGGGCGCAAGTTTTGCACGTTAAAGATCCCTTGGTTGCCCAAAATCGATAAGAGTAGGCTTCGGCCGCCACTCGAGCAAAGTTTAAAATTTCCTTCCAACTGAAAATATTTAATGAGTCCCGCGCGCTCATATGGTCTTATACAGTTGCGAGCGCCGTAAAACACTTACCCTCCCCCCCCCCCCCCCAAAAAAAAAAAAAAAGAAAAAAAAGTAATAACAAAAATATAAAAAATTAATAATCTATTGAGTCAAAAAATGTGATGACTTCCTCAGAATGGCAAGTATCGTGTCGTCATACTTCATATTCTCAAAAATCAAGATGAAGTTTTTTCCCCCCTTCGCCAAATCTCTTTCAATATATTAATATGGCTCCCTGCTTCCGCGCCATTTTATGATTTTGGAAATCTCCTATCATCACACATTCGGGATACTTCAGCTGATCGTGAGCGCACATGCCGTGAGGTCAGCGTGACCCCGGGGTCAGAGTCCGGGCAACACGCTGCTAAATCTAGTGGGACGTGCTGCGGTGAGTTTTTTGTTGGGTTGGAGGGGGGGGGGGGTTCTTTTTTTTTCTAGGGGAGGGGGTTGCTTTTGCGTTCTCGACCCTGGAAGTGATAAAACACTAACTGACTAACTGTGAAGTTTGTAGAAGCACGGCTACATCACCAATTGCCTGAAAAGAGCAAGAATGGCGCTTTTTTTTTTCTCCCCGAAGCCTGGGTTAGTGTAGCAGAGTTTCTCATCTGAATATTTCTAAACGAGACTACCGGACTCGTAATCGTGAGGTTGCGGCTTCGGGGGTTCGAGCCTCAGCTCGGTCGGACGTTGTGTCCTGGGAAAAGGCACTTTACACGAAATTTCCTCACTTCACCCAGGTGGGAATGCGGGTACCCAGCCATAGACAGCGAAAGATGTTGTCAGTATGTTAGCGTTGTAGCGCCTATTAGTGGCTACTACTACTACTACTACTACTACTACTACTACTACTACTACTACTACTACTAATAATAATAATAATAATAATAACAACAATAAGGACAATATGTACAATATCATTATTAATAATAATGATAATAATGATAAATAATAATAAAAAATTGCATTTATAAAATATAGCGCTCTATCCCATACTAGTATAAACTCTGAGCGCTTTACATCAGTCACATGATCATCCACAGAATATTTCACAGAAACAAGAATAACCAGTTCAACTTAACTAAGATCTGCATGTGTTAAAGATGCTGCAAAACTCTCATTCAATATCTATAATGTGTTTTTCACACTTGGTTTTTTTTAATCATTTTTTTTTCGTCTGATCGTGGCTTTGTTATAACCACAGCTATGTTCATTGTCAAGGACGCGAAGTCTCCGAATAAGGGAAACAACTCGGGACAAAAAAATTTTCATAAAAAATTTATTGAGTTATTAAAACTGGACTTTATCAATAAGAATTTCCAACAAACATGATCTGGAACAGTTGCATAATATAATTTAGTAGTCTTGTTTTAGTAGTAGTAGTTGGCCTAGTAGTAGTAGTAGTACAATGTAGTAGCAGCAACAGCAGCAGCAGCAGCAGCAGCAACAACAGCAGCAGCAGCAGCAGCAGCAGCAGCAGCAGCAGCAGCAGAAGTAGTAGTAGTAGTAGTAGTAGTAGTAGTAGTAGTAGTAGTAGCAGCAGCAGCAGCAGTTATAGTAGTAGTAGCAGCAGCAGCAGCAGCCGCGGTAGTAATAGAAGTAGTAGTGGTAGTAGTAGTAGTAGTAGTAGTAGTAGTAGTAGTAGTAGTAGTAGCAGTAGCAACAGCAGCAGCAGCAGCAGCAGCAGCAGTAGTAGTAGTAGTAGTAGCAGCAGCAGCAGCAGCAGCAGTAGTAGTAGTAGTAGTAGTAGTAGTAGTAGTAGTAGTAGTAGTAGTAGTAGTAGTAGTAGTAGTAGTAGTAGTAGTAGCAGTTATAGTAATAGTAGCAGCAGCAGCAGCAGCAGCAGCAGCAGCAGCAGCAGCAGCAGCAGCAGCCGCGGTAGTAGTAGTAGTAGTAGTAGTAGTAGTAGTAGTAGTAGTAGTAGTAGTAGTAGTAGTAGTAGTAGTAGTAGTAGTAGTAGTAGTAGTAGTAGTAGTAGTAGTAGTAGTAGTTAGTAGTAGTAGTAGTAGTCATGGTCTCTGGTTGATACCGCGCCTGGTTACTTTTAGATCGCCTTCAGAGGGCAATGATTAATATTATTACGGTCTCTGTTCAGAGGGTAGCCTACGCTCGCAAATTGTGCACTGATGCCAAGGACCGCGAGGCCTCGTTTCCGCGCTCTATAAATACTCTCTGATATGGTACCGACTTCATAATCATTGGTACCGACCAGACAATCATTGGTACCGATGGGCCTTCAAACTCCGTTGATTACACTCTCCCTCTCTTTTTCTCCTTTCTCTGTTTGGGGCAATAAAAGTTGCACACCGCATAGAGTATGTTGTAGAGCTTGGATGCGCTATAAAAATAATGCAATTACAGTGTAATATACTGTATACATACATGTAGTAGGCCAATTCTCTCTCTCTCTCTCTCTCTCTCTCTCTCTCTCTCTCTCTCTCTCTCTCTCTCTCTCTCTCTCTCTCTCTCTCTCTCTCTCTCTCTCTGGGCTCTGTCTGTCTCACAACTGTCTCATTGATGAGGTCGTGTCGACAAAATTAAATAATTAATTCATCGAGTTTGATCGAGTCCGAACAGTTCTAGAGGAGTCTCGTGTTCGAGCACACGGACTGCTAGGGGATAATCTCTAATCCTTCTTTTTTTCTGGTGTCTGGAAATCAAAGAAGTTTTGCTTTGATTTGAATGTGCATGATGTCTTTTTGCCTTCATTTTCGTAGATAGTAATTAGAAACCTAAATTTTGTGTCTATTATCCAGATTTCAGATGTTTAATCATTATAATACAATCATTCGGCGTTTTTTCGTCGAGAATACGTAGATCACATGATCAAGGCAAAGGAAAACATGGTGAATGGCCATCCCATGCACAGTGACAAGAGCACACTTGACTCGGATCAACTTCGTTTTTGATACAAACGTTTCTCTTCCTTGCTAGGGATATTGGAATTTTATTGACTAATACTGGTGAGATTGTAGTGTTGATTAAGAATCTCTTCGTTTGCCATTTTGAATGGAGGAAGTGAACAAAACAAAATTATTAAACGAACATCATGCAGTAATTGTAGTATTGTTATTGACATTGTAGTTGTAGTTGTAGTGCAGAGAATGAGAATCTAAACTTAACTTAAACGCTTATAATCATCTCTAGGGGGTGCCCACATACGCGGTCGGGTCATGCCTATCGGGTAGTCAGGGCTATCCAAATTGAGGGCTCAAAACGACCATCGTGGCACAAACACATGCTCTATTAAACGGAGAAAGTTTCTAGGAAGTGGCTATTCTCATCTGGGGTGAGAATAGAAAAACGATCTACCTCTCACCCCGGGTGAGACTTGCCAGCGTAGGCTATTCTCACCCGGTGCGAAACAAGACCTGCTTTTCCTCATTTTGGAATACTGTCTATCGGTGTGGATAATCAAATTGATAAAATCCAAGAAAAAATTATGTTATAGCACAAAAGTAAGCTAATTACTAATTTGATCGTCTTCAAAGATGCTATGGCTATTTCACTGTTCGAATCGAGCCGAACTACGCGGGTCGCCATTTTGTTTTGCCCGCAAGTTCTCGCAAGATCTACTCCTCCCCTCTCTCTCTCTCTCTCTCTCTCTCTGTCTCTTTCTGAATCGGTGTGGACGATCAAATTGACCAAAACAACGTTAAAAAGTGATGTTAAAACACTTAATAGTAAATTAATTTGGTTGTCTGCAAAGATGCTACAGCTATTTAACTTTTCGAACCGAGCCGAACTACGCGGGTCGCCATTTTGTTTTGACCGGAAGTTCTCGCGCTACTCCTCTCTCTCTCTCTTTCTCTCTCTCTCTTTCTCTCTCTCTCTCCACTGCCCACAGACAAAATTGTACGCTTTTAGTAGGCTACAGTTGTAATGGAACGTTTGTTCATGGCACAGAATTCTACAATTTTTCTGTAAATCACTGTAGAATTATGTGGTTTAGGGTGAACGCAAAATTTGTTGGCCTAGATCTAGATCTAGATCTAGGCTATAACGGTGAACGCGCACCGGGTGAGAATAGCCAAAAGACTCGCCTGCACTATTCTCATCCCGGGTGAGAATAGAGGTGGCCAAGTTTCTAACGCAAACTATTTTAGTTTTAGGACGTGGCTATTCAGATTCTCACCCGGGGTGAGAATAAGAAATACAATCTACCTTTCATCCCGGGTGAGACTTGCCAGCGTAGGCTATTCTCACCCGGTGTGAAACAAGACCTGTTTTTCCTCAATTTGGAAAACTGTCTATCGGTGTGGATGATCAAATTGTTTAAGCCAAGAAAAAATTACGTTATAATTATAGCACAAAAGTAAGCTAATTTGATCATCTTCAAAGTCAAAGATGCTATGGCTATTTCACTTTACTTTTCTGAATACACTGTCTATCGGTGTGGACGATCAAATTGACCAAAACAAAGTTAAAAAATGATGTTAATAAACAAGAAAACTAAATTAATTTGGTTGTCTACAAAGATGCTACAGCTATTTAACTTTCCGAATCGAGCCGATCTACGCGGGTCGCCATTTTGTTTTGTCCTGAAGTTCTCGCGCTACTCCTCTCTCTCTCTTTCTCTCTCTCCACTGCCCACAGACAAAATTGAACGCTTTTAGGCTAACACTAACAGTAGTAATAGATCTAGAACGTTTGTTCCCAGCACAAAATTCTTTAGATTCTCTAATTCTGTTATCACAGTGTAGAATTCTGTGGTTCAGGGTGAACGCTTTGATGACTGGTTAGCCTAGGCTATGACGGTGAACGCCCACCTGGTGAGAATAGCCAAAAGACTCGTCTGCGGGGTGAGAATAGAGGTGGCCCTATTTTACTCACACTCATAGCGGGTTTGGAGCGTTAGGCCTGGAGGAAGAAGAAAATGAAGTAGGTGAGAGGGAAGGACTTCCGTAGCGAGCGACCACCCTATCAAACACAATAAGATAGGCCTAACCGAAACCCTAACCCTAACACTACCCCTACCCCTAGATCTACCCCTACCCCTAGCCCTCAATTCTGCTCTGTCTCGTAGTGGTCACTCGTTACGGAAGTCCTCCCGGTGAGAGAGATATAAGTTGAGAGATGTATGCCATAGACCTAGATCTAAATCTAGAAGCAATGTTTACAACATTGCTAGATCTAGGTCTCTCATATAATGGTAAGGGAGGAATTTATAAACAAAAAAGGAGAGAGACACTTTTAAGCCAAAGCAAGCAAGCACTCACACACACACACACACGTGACACACACACGACAGTCAGGCACACACACACACACACACACACACACACACACACACACACACACACACACACACACACACACACACACACCCATCCCCACAGAGGGAGACAGAGAGAGGGAGTGCGGGAAGTCTAAGAGTACCGTACCGTAGGCCTAGACTAGATCTACTTTTATATGTATTATTCATGTGTCAAAGGTTCAGCCAATTGTACCCTGTTTACACGCCCTCTGTGTAGTCGCATGAAGGTTAAAGTAAAGGTTTCTCTGCTTTAACTTCCTGGTCGTCGGGTACAATCGTGGCGGGGTTGTAGTGTGCACTGAAACCACAAAGCAACCCGACCTGACCCGATCGCATATGTATACATGTGGGCACCCTCTATTACTTTAACACTTTCGGAGTGTCTGCGTCAACGGTAACCGGGCGGATAGCCTCAGGGTCTACGTACACGGTAACCGGGCACATAGTCTCAGTATCTACGTACACGGTAACCGGAAGGTCCCAGAGATAGTTCACTCAGCCAAAAAGAGTGTCACTTTTATTGTTTTTCACACAAGTAGGGTAACTGTTCGCAAAGTTGGTGCTTTTTCGAAGAGGGCGCACTAGGGTCAACGCTCTATAGTCCAGCATGATACCCACTGAATTTCATAACAGAGCGTCCAGTAAACCTTTACTTTCGCTTTCGTTACCACCCAGAAATTTGTCAGAAATTGTCTGATAACGCAACAATTATTGTAACATGCAGGTTCGGCATTACAAACGTGGTGTCGCCATGAAAATAAATAAATATTTGTCACTGTGTCGTCATTTAAATAGTTATGGGGGCAACATAAAGAAAAGAAAGAAACAAGCATCTTGTCGGGCTTGCCATTGTGACCGGTCAATGAACCTGCGCGCGTTCTGAGCCCTTCGAAGTAGATCTCTATAAGAATTGGGAGAGAAAGTTATAAGCGTCTTGTCGGGCTCGATATCGTGACCTGTCAGTGAACCTGTACCTTCGCATCACATTGTGAATACCAGTGATCGTTGGGGTCACCAAAGTTCATTCAAAGTGCGCTGCGCAAAGTATGGGGCTCCGGAATGGGGGATTATTGATTTTTTAAATAGGTTACAGTCAGGGGGAGGGGTGGAGTTTAAGGCAACACCGGATGACAAAAACTGAACTTGGAAGCAAAGTTTAGTGTATTTTTAGAATTTTGATTATTACTAGAGCTTCCTGCTACGGAAAAGCGTGCGTTGATGCAAGCCCTGTACGGAGTTGGGATCCGCCATACTCATACCTAGTAAGCTGTGCTTTTTAACCAAAAGGTTCACGTTTCATTGGGTGGTTGATAGTACGTTTGTTTCATTGTCCTTTGTTTTAAGAGAGGTATGACCTCATCAAGTGCATACTTTTTTATTCTCTCTCTCTCTCTCTCTCTCTCTCTCTCTCTCTCTCTCTCTCTCTCTCTTCCCCTCTTTCTCTCCCTCTCTCTGTTTTCTGAGTTTCGTTCTCTCTCTCTCTCGTGATAGTAATGTTTTGTAAACTTCTATATTTTAAGCTTTCTGTTCCAGTTTCACAGATTTTCAGTGTCTTTCCATTTTGCTCTTCCTTTGGAAAGATGACAGGGGGGTAGATTGGGATCATTTTTGGAATTGCATTCCGCTCACAACGAGTGAAAAAGGTCAAGGTTATGAAGGGAGCAAAGCAGTTACCGTGCTCCTAGCTCAAGCCCCCCACGAAACTAAATACCCGGTTACAGTGTTCGTAGATAATGAGAGGCGCCCGGTTGCCGGTTACCGTGTATGTAGATATTGAGGCTACGCGCCCGGTTACCGGGTTTTGACATTGAGACTACACGCCCGATTGCCGGTTACCGTGTACCTAGACACTGTGGCCAGCGTACGTGCCCAGTTACCGTGTGCGTAGACCCTGAGGCAAAATCCCTCACCGCCAAAATAACCGTAACATGGTAACTTGTAACTCGCTGCAGAAATTATTTCTCCATCCAAAAGCTCTGAGTTGCCAAGTTTCTTTCTAATGCTCCAATAAATTACCGAGATGTTGCCGGTTTTCTTACAGAATCTGCTGTTACACGGCCCACTTTGTTTGTCACTTTTTACTACCCCATAACGTTTTAAATTTATGAACCAATTCTTTTAGAATAGAAAGCCCTTTCTTAGATACCAAATGAAAAATGGCTAAAAAGTGAAAAATCAAATTTTTGTTTGCATTACTAATTTATATATATATATCACTCTCCTGTTTCCATAGGTTTTTGAGAGAAGTGTAGTGTGCGTTATAGTAAGTCATAAAAAGTCTGAAATAAAGTAAGAGTGCAATATAGTCAAGGGTATTCTTTTACTTTCTTTTCCGTCTCACACTTACACCTATGACCAGTTGTCCATTTTAATATTATTGATGCGTTGAACTCGAATATCAACTTCATTTCTGCTGCAAATTTTATTTATAGTTTTTGGAATATTTGATGATTTTTAATTGAGATATATATCACATTCAGCCTTATTTATATATAGAACTGAGTAGTAATTTGCACGCTTTTGATGACCAATCAGGGGGTTTCAGGGTATGAAAAAATATCAGGGGGGATATTCAATTAGGCATTAGGTTTCAGGGTATGAAAAAACAAAGATGAAACAATAATGGCATGATTTCTCAACCTGTAACTATTGCAATTATTGTCCTGTGTTCAGTGTAATAAAATTATTAGGCCTAATTCCACGTTCTTCTTTTTTTTTTTTCTTTTTTTTTTTTAAACAGTAACCCCATGGCAGACGAAACTGAAAATTCACACGAAAATTTGTAGAACTTTTCGTTACGTAAGTAATAATTGTAGATCTATCACACAATAGCTATGATCCTCAACTAGCCCCC
>NW_004797339.1:368469-388815 GCF_000002075.1 Aplysia californica | reverse complement strand
GGTTCGTGCTCCCCTGTTTTAACCCATAATTTGATATTTTACGGTTGGAACTTTCTTGAAAATAGTTGGTTTGCATAGTTTTAGTGGCTTATATATATGTGTTCTCTGCAGCAATCAGTAGTCTGCAGTTTGACCCCCAAAGCAGTGATGATCTGTGTGCAGGAGTGAAAGTAAAAATTTACCTCGTCAGGTGTGTGGATACTAATTGCAGTAGAGATGGGAAGGCATCTAGTAAAGTCATAAAGTGTATGAGGAATAAAATGTGAGATACATGTGACTGTGCTTAGTACTAGAGTGAATTGGGAATTTGTTTGGGATTTTGATAAATTCTTTGTATGTTGTCACTTTGTTTTGAAAATAGTGTGTATCATGTACAATGTATTTTTTTATTTTTATCTTAACTGTTTTTACAACTTGGATATTTCCGAAGCTATTAAAATTACCTCAAGACATGGTGGAATCAGGTGCTCGTCGATTTTTCGGGGTATTTTATTGAGTTATTGAATCTTAAATCTTGTTCATTAACTTCATTTGTCTAGGTCTAGGTTTAGATGTTTTCATGGAAAAATACACTAATCTATCTTGAATAGAACTCAAGATATTTGCAATTGAAGGAGGTGGGGCACCTGGTTTTAGAGGTTAAATCAACGAAAAAACGGTCGCCACAGTTTGGTGACTTTCATATAGATCTATATTGAGAGTCCTTGAAAAACGAAAATTTACTTTTTTGCACCTTTAATCTACTTTTTTCACTATGATCCACACAGAATTGTGATTTTGAATGAATATAAAAGGCGCTTAGCGAACAACCCAAAATTAAGTAAAATTTGCCAAACGGGCAGAAAAATAAACGGTTTCTTTAATTTCATTATTTTAGTGTGCACCTGATTTCACCATGCTGCCTCTCCAATCATTTCTCAAATGGGGCTGTATTGGCCATCGACCTCCTCCAGGCCTGTGATATCATTTGGCAATGACCGATAATCACATTCACATACATGTTAATATATCTTGAACACTTTAGATTCTTTCTTCTTTGCCTCATTTGAAGGACATTGTTGGGCAGGACAGTTGTTGGTCAGGACAGTTGTTGGTAAGGAGAATGTATGTTATCTTTGTCACATTTGTGCTCCACGATCCATGAATTTTTCAGTCCAGGCTGGTTGCTTTGACTCCGCTTTTCACCCATTTTCTTGTGTGATTGAAGAGTCGGGCATGTCTGCTTTTTTACATTGTAGAGAATGATCCCCTCTCACAATATTGGTTGTTAGATCGCGTCATGATGTGTCTGTGACAAAACATGAGTGTGTGTGTCCTTTTGTGAGTGGGACTTGTAAATTGTACTTTGTATTACCTCATGTTGGTTTTTTTTGGTCTACCACATCATGTAAAGAACATCATCCTGCTGTAGCAGCGCATTCTCTCTCTTGCTCATCACAGAACCATTTTTGTCTTTTTATCAAGGGTAAATATATATGCAAAGAGATTGGGTTGGGTTTTGTTTTTTTACTTGCTCCTGGTTCTTGAAATCTTTTTTAAAAAATGAATTAATTAATGATTTGAAATTCGATTCCTGACAGCTGTTGTCAATTGTCATGTGTGCTGTTCTACAGAAATTAAGAGCTGGATTTAGTGTGCTGTGTCTTATTTTAAGGTTAACGCAAGCTTCACAGAACGTGAGGACTAACTTCAAGTCCAGTGTTCATAAAATGTGAATTCAAAATTTCCTTTTCATGGTGATAGCTGATGTTGTGCTGAAATTTACTATTGAATTATGCGATGAGGTAAAGTGAGTTCATGGGTGGTTGGGGGGTGCTCTGGTGTGGTTTACTCCTTTTTTTACATATCAAACATCTATTGTCCTTATCTCTCCTCCTTCTTTTTTGTGTATGTTGCTCCTTTGTAACACATCTCTATTCTTCGACATTTATATGGTTTTCTTGTGTTGCAAGTGCCGTAAAACTAAAGTGAGTTCCCCACCATTCAAAAGTGATCCCTGCTGAATAAAGCACAAGTACTGAAATGATATGAGTCCGTCCGCCCTGCAGAATTACGAATCAAGTTTGGCAAATATCATGTAGTACTTAAATAGCAATTGGGAACTTGATAATTAACCTGCTGGTGAGGGTCTGTGTTCCAGATTCTGGAACTGTATATTTTTTTAAAACTAAATATCTCAAAAGGGCTATTATTGCTTTCAGTCGATTCTTGGGTCCAGTTTGTTTTATTGTTTGCCGCTTGTATTTATTTTTGTTTTTGCTGTCAAAAGTCACATTTGAAAAAAAACCATGGTTCCTTGTTGTTCCGAGAGTATGTTTTTGGTTTCATAGCTCTTAGTTGCTATGAGGGTGGTTTGCAGATGCTCTAATGTGGTTTGCTCTTTCTTTCCAGTCAAACATCTATTATTCTTATCTCTCCTCCGTCTTTTATACATATATATGTTTGTTACTCACTTGTAACACCTCTGATCTTTAGCACTGATGTTACTGTGTGGTGTTGCAAGTGCCGTAAAACGCTTACTAAAACAAAAACATAGTTTTACCATGCCTGAGCAGTGAAGGATGCCTACAGTGAACAAAGTGCCTGCTGATCCTTGTTTTGGTGCCACATGACAGTCAAACCTGCCCAAGATAACCACCCCTTGTCTTGGAGAACAGTGGGTACTGAGATGGTCCTCTTGGACAGGAAAATATTAATTACGGCAAGATTCAAGGGGTAGAAATGGGAAGTGGTCGTTTGTGTAGGGGATTGTCTTGGACAGCTGGTTGTTCGAGCAAGTTTGACTGTGTGTATGTATTGGTATTGAGCTAATGATATAATTAATAATTGCACTATTAGAAAGTGGGCAAAATTAGTTTTCTTACTAACCTTTAAGTTAAGTTTTTGTGCAGGTCACATAGGGCAACACCAGCCTCTGTGGTGTAGCAGTTAGGCGCTTTGCTAATATTGCTTGTGGGAGACTCAAGTTCAACCTCCAAGTGGGGTGAATTTTATGGAGTATCTTTGTCTTTCTGCTGGGATAGGGTATATATCTCTCTCAGCCCAGATTGGTCCTGACAAACAGGGTCAAAACTGGTCTCCTAAATGACTTAATTATATTGGTGGGGGTTTAAAATCACTAAGTAACCTCTATGGTTGCACCATTAGCTCAGATGGTATCAAGCTGAACCTCAGAGCTGATGGCTGTGGTTCGAATCCCCCAAGGAGGAGTTCTAAAATGTTTTTGTTTTGGGGAGTTTTTAAGGCTCTCCACCCATTTGGCTCAGTCCTGTCGAAGATGGACGTTAAGCTGGGAGGTCCTTCCTCTAACACACAACATTTTAAAAAAAAGGTTTTTATCCACCAAACTGATGGTTGCCTTGCTGGGCCTGAAGAGAAAGTGCCTGCCTATATAGTGATCTCTGTTTTCTCTTTCATTTACAGATATCTTCAGTTGGATCAGCCGAGCTAGAGAGTGTCGCTTAAGCTGGTCCCACAGTTGAAAACAAGACTTATTGAAAAAGAAATATTCACATGATTAGCTGAAACTAACAAACATGGTAAGTACTTGCCGTAAAGCTTAGCTGTGTTGACTAATGTTTTTTCTAGTCTAGGTGTGTGTATAGATTTGAGAATACTGTCGGATCTATCATGCCAGCCACCTGTATAATACGGCCACCAGTACAAAGGGCCACTTTCCACCGCGGCCACCTTATTTTATCAACCTACAGCCAAATTTACCTACCTGAGGTGTCCAAATTTTTAATTGGCCCCGAACGCTGTGGACAGGCCGTCATCATTTCCCCTGTCATTATGTTTTGTATGAGCATTTTTTATTGTCTGAAAGAATGTTGCTGTCAAAAAGTGCGCTCATGATGAATTTGTATGGTGTTAGTATGAATGCGTTTTTAATCTCCTATGTACGCCTTGGGCCCATGTTGTTGAGAAAGGCAGGATACAAATGCTCTCTCTTATTATTATTCTTATTCTTAGTCCCTCCAATTAATGTGTACCCAAGTTGACCAATGGGTAACAATAAATGTTCAACTGCTGGTGAGGAAAGCATGTGACCCGCCTACAACTCGTGCAAAAATCGCGTTTGAGGTGACTGGTTACTGTTTTGTTTATTTAATCTGTAACAAAGAAGCAATGGACATACATCAAAGTAAACTTGCGACAGAAGCGTCGCTCATTTTGCGATTGGTGGCGACGCAATGTTTGTTTTACTATGGCACTGGGTCTTCGTAGCTTACATTTGTTTGTTTGGTCCTTACCCAAAATCAGCAGAAAAAAAAGCTAACCAGAAAACAAAACAAAAACAAAAACACCTTCTTACACCCCTCCACTCTCCTTTTTCAAAAGAAAACAACAAGCCCTTTTAAATTCGCCTACAGCAGTCCGAAGCGTGAGATGAGCCCCCGTTCGGACCTCAGTATATTTTGATCAGTCCTGTCTAAGAGGACCACCTGTGACGCCTACTTTTCTCCTTGAAAATGGGTTGCCGTTTTACACCTGTAGGTTCGACTGTATTATACTCTCAAACTGTCCATGAACAGCACAGGGTGTTTTCAAGCTTCAGTTCTTTTCCACATAGTTTAACTCCTAATAGTTAGGCTACCGGACTTGTAATCGTGAGGTTGTGGGTTTAGGGTCCGAGACCCAGGCGTGATGTTGTGTCCTTGAGAAAGCACTTTACATGAATTTTCCTCATTTCATCCAGGTGGGAATGGGTGCCCGGCAATAGACAGCGAAAGATCTTGTCAGTATGTTAATACAAAATTTTGAACTGGCAATTGGTAATTTATGGAAGTGTCAAAAGATTGAAGAAGGCTTGCTGCCGTAATTGATAAACAGATGATGATGATGCTTGTGGTTGTGATGGATAGTTGTAGCGTTTCGCGTAGTCAGCAGACTGGCGTCTGTGCCAAGTGTGCCGAGAAGAGCCGCCGATAACACTTGTACAGCTGATTGCTACACCACAGCGGAAATGTCGACGGGTTTGACTCGTCACACAGTGATTTGTTTTCATCCTTTCAGACTGTTATCAGTTATCATATGATTTGACCTTTCCACCTTCTATTGGTTTACCAGCGAAAAGCAAGGGTAGGGTTGTTACTAATGATGGTGTGGTGTGTAACAAAATGATAAGTTTATCATCGAGTTTGTTATATTAAGTGAGAGAACAGCTTTCTTATCAGTTGCCAAAAGACTGATATCTCAGTCAGTTGAGACTTGGAGTAGGTTATTGACTATTACTGATTTCGTAACTGGCCGGTCGGGCTTTTATTATGTATTACTGTTGCTGTTTCTGTTGTAATAGTTCTAATCTGTTGAACAGTTGTCACGTGTTGGAGAGGTGGTATTGTAAACGATCACTTCACTTGCGTTCCATTGTTCAACAAGCGGCTCTCATGGTCTAGAGGTTAAGGTGTTCGCCTTTCATTCAATAGTTCCCGGGTTCAACGCGATAGCAATGGAGAATTTTCTTCTCTATAAAATGTTCTCCTTTCACATCCTTTCCTGCAGCAGCTCACTAACCATGTTCTGTCGTCTGCTTTCGTCACCACTTTCTTTCCTCTCAAACATCTATCATTCTTATCTTTCCACCTTCTTTTTGTGTTTGTTACTCTCTTGGAACACCTCTATTCTTTGGCACTTTTATATGATGTAACTGTGTTGCACGTGCCGTAAAATGCTTACCTAAAACTATACAGATTCCACAATCACCTAAATCAGTCATGGGCAAACATGTGTGTCCAAGTTGGGGGCCGGATTAAACAATCCTGAATATCTGATGGGCCAAAGCAAGAAAAAGCTGGGTGAAATATACTCAAGTTTCGATCTTACTGTCTACTCATTGTTTTTCTTTTCTTACTTACACGTACAATGAGGATGGTGAGGATGATGATCAGTGAAATTGTGTGGGGGATTGGAGGGCGCCACTGGTAGGTCCTAATCCTTTTCTTTCCCTCTGTTGTTTCTGTCGATCTGTTTTGCTTCTTCCTTTCACTAAATGACCATTACTGTGTCGATGTAACTCAAACTCAAACTTGTGGGTGGTTGGCGGGTGTTCTGGTGTGGTTTTCTTCTTCTTTCCTATCAAATATCTATCGTCTTTATCTTCCCTCCTTCTTTTTTGTGTTTGTTACTCTCTTGTAACACCTCTAATCTTCGGCACTTATTTGACCTTATTGTGTTGCGAGTGCCGTAAAACACTTACTAAAACTATACTAAAACTAAAACTTTTAAAATTGTGTTATTTATTTATTCTGGTTTCTCAATCTTTCTGAGTCTGTCCCTGCCCTAAATGTGCGTGGATGTGCTTCTCTGCACTCAAACCATGTCACAATGTAATGGGATCAAGCACTCTGTCAATTTTGGGGCATTTATGGAGTTATTGGTATCGTCTCAAAGTTTGTTCTCTTGATTTCGGTGAAAAAGATGCCCATCAGTCTGGAATAGAAGTCGAGGTATTTGTGATTAAAAGGAGTGGGGGTGGCCTGCTTTCTCAGGTAAAATTAGCACGAAAATGGCTGTCAAAGTTTGGTCATTTCTAAAGCTCGAGAATCAATGGATACTGACTGAAAATTTTATTTTTGTGTGTCTTTAATCAACATTTTTCAGTGAAATCCACACCGAAGTGTGTTTTTAGATGGACTTATAAGGTGTTGAGCCCTAAAAACAATAATTCAAGAAAAATTGCCCAACCCTCGGAAAATGCCACTTAAAATAATTTCATTTTGAGGAGCAGCTTATGTTAGCGGGATGCCTCACACGCACACATTTCCTTTGTCCCAGTCCTACGAGGACGATCAAGGCGGGACATACGTGGGCTCCTTTCCCAAGGGCTTTGGCTATGGCCCCGACGAGGCAGACACAGACAGCGCCGCCAGCCCCGGGGACGAGAAGCCCAGGATTTTGTTGATGGGCCTCAGGAGGTACTCTGTCATAGTGTTGGTGTTCTTCAATGTGGGTGGTTGGCGGGAGCTCTGGTGTGGTTTGCTCTTTATTCTTTCCTGTCCGACATCTTATGATCTATCATCCTGATATCTCCTCCTTCTTTTGTGTGTTTGTTACTCTCTTGTAACACCTCTAATCTTTGAAGATCTTATTGTGTTGCAAGTGCCGTAAAACTCTTACTTTTTTTTAAAAAAGTGTTTTTCTCTGTCTTTTGTTTGTACAGCCATAGGTGTAGTTGAACCTCCGGGTGTCCTGATTTTGAAAAAAAAATGTAGGCAGGGGGAGATGTCTGATTTGTTATATATGTATCTCATGGCTAAGACACACTGTGAATTTGAAGCTCTGAAAAGGTCAAAAATTGCATTCTATACATGATGATATATGGTAGCTATAGGTAATGTGTTCAATGTCTTATATTTGTATAGCTATGGGTATTGTGTTCGATTTCTAATATTTGTATAGAAATGGGTATTGTGTTCGATTTCTAATATTTGTATAGAAATGGGTATTGTTTTCGATTTCTAATATTTGTATAGAAATGGGTATTGTGTTCGATTTCTAATATTTGTATAGAAATGGGTATTGTGTTCGATTTCTTATATTTGTATAGAAATGGGTATTGTGTTCGATGTCTTATGTTTATAAAGGTATAGGCACTGACTTTCCCATCTCCTGTGTTTATGTATAGCTGTGAGCACTGTGTTCAGTCAGTAATGTTTACAAAGCTGGAGGCACTCACTCATTTTCTCATCCTCCTCTGTTTCTGTTTGTGTCGAACAGGAGCGGCAAGTCTTCAATACAGAAAGTCGTTTTCCACAAAGTCTCACCAAATGAGACTCTGTTCCTGGAGAGTACTAGTAAAATTGTGAAAGATGGTAAGTTTCCACACAAACCGTTTTTTACGTAATTTGTGGCTTCCACAAGTGTTTTTTCTTGTGTCTAAGTAAAGGTTATTGTAAAAGCTAGAGCTTCTTGCAACATGAGTGTGTGTGTGTGGGGGGGGGGGGGGGGGGGACTTTGTTAACATTGCCAATGTTGCTGCTGTATTAAAGGTGTGTGGGGGGTGTGAAGTAGGTGTTAGACAGGTGTAGTTGTTGTTTGGTAAGGTTTTTTACGGCGATCGCAAATGCATAAGGTCATATGAGCGCGTGCTCTGGTGTGGTTTGCTCCTTCTTTCAGTGTGTGGGGGGTGTGAAGTAGGTGTTAGACAGGTGCTCTGGTGTGGTTTGCTCCTTCTTTCCTTTCAAACATTTATTGTCCTGATCTCTCCTTTTTTTTTTGGGGGGGGGGGGGCGGGGGGTTGTTACTTTCTTCTAACACCTCTAATCTTCGGCATTTATATGACCTAATTGTGTTGCAAGGGCTGTAAAACTTAGGAACATCAGCAGATGTGTGGTCTGATGACCAGCGTACACACCGTAGTTTTGGACTGCTGCGTTCTTGAACATTCTATTGTCAGCAAGCTGGTCAAATGTTCTAAGCTCAGACAAGCAAAGTTTTTCAGGAGAGGGAAAAAAAACTATTTCATTCTTTAATTTAAAGCAATTTTTACCTACCTTGCATCTCTTTTCTAGCTTTTTTCATCGTTAAAAATTTGTATTTCAACAAAATATTTCTTGAGCAACTGATACACCAGATTAACTCATTCGCTGCGTATTATTTTCGGCTTGTGGACGAATTTTTTTCGGGAGGGCGAAATGAGATGATGACTAGTGCGCAGTTCACAGGTCTTTGGGTCCATAAATTCAAATAAATATCAACATATTATATACCAACATTTTCAGTATGGTTTGTAGAATACATCTGCATTATTTATTTGTGTATTTTTCAACTTTGGTTCCTGTAAGAGGCGATTATGCAACACAATTGTGATTGGATGCGGATAAAATTGGAAAATAAAAAATTTATAATCTCAGGTGAAACTCATAAAATATGTTTGCACCTAGTCAAATGATACATCAAAATAACCATAAATGTATATAGAACAGGAAAATATTGAAAAATGTGCAGTTATTTACATACATTCCATAATATTTGTACATTTGGATCATAACATCCGATATTGAAAAAAAAATAATTTTAAAATAATTTTGAAAAAAGGATCACAAACAGGAAAAAATACGCGTATTTTATATGGAATTATTCAGAATTGCGTTTGGAATAAAGCTATACTTGTCTTGAGTGGTACTTTTGAGTAATTTCACCCAAAAGTAGTGATTTTGGGGAGAAAAAAATATTTTGACTATTTAGATCTAGATATATCTAGGCGTAGAAAGTATTGATTTCTCAATTACAGTGCACCGGCAATTTGCGTCCTATAGTATCAATATTATAAAGAAGAGTCCTACACTTCTTTAGTGGGCAAAATAATGATAGATTTAGTTGTGTAAAAGTCTAAGGCTGGTGTCTGGGCTATGATTTTGGCTTCGCGATAAAACAAAGTCAAATAAACTACGAAATCGTGTTTCAAAACTGAATCTAAACTTCCGATTTTCGGTGGAAACGCTTGACCCGGAAGTCAACATTATATTATTACCTTTATTTTAACATGGATATGTGGATTGGAATAGAAACCAAGCTAAAATTAAACGTCGGTTCTCAAGCCGCCGGGGGCGGCTCAGCGTACTGACGGCACTTTAGCCGCGCCGCCCCCCACGGCTCGGCGTAGCGATTGAGTTCAGAAAACAGCATTAAAGAAAATGTCAAAATTTCATCCTAGTACATTTGAACATTTAGCCGACAGTATCTTGTATAAGCTGTTGACTGCACTGAAGATGTGGTTCCTAAGTCTTTATGATCTCGGGGCCCAGTGCACTGTAGACCTAGGTGCTGTGTCTGCGAAGACCCAGGTTTTGTTTTACTGACGTCTTGGCTACCTCAGTATAACACGGATAGGTCAAACACAGAAGACTCGAAATCACACATACGCATCCGTCGAACTGCCTGCGGCCGCCGCCAACCCCCCTCCCTTTTTTC
Organism: Aplysia californica; assembly: GCF_000002075.1. Classification (NCBI taxonomy): domain Eukaryota; kingdom Metazoa; phylum Mollusca; class Gastropoda; order Aplysiida; family Aplysiidae; genus Aplysia; species Aplysia californica. Next base: position 378,900 of record NW_004797339.1, on the reverse strand, counting down.
TTTTTCTTTGTAAGATATCCCTCAAATGAAGGACCCCTCGAACTACTGAGGCCGGTCCCGACAAATTTGAGCTATCCATGTTATACTGTACTAAATTTTTCAGTTAAGATAGTAGTGTATAGCCAGGAGAACATGTCTACATTGTGTGACTATTTGAATGGAAGTGCAGGCTTTGTGACAGGTTAATCAAAGGTGAGGTTTGCTTGTCTTTCTCACTCACATCATGTGAGACAGTCAGAGCAGACAAATTGGATTCCCTCGGGGCAGTGCCACTGACTATAGTGTCTTTAGGCCATTCCCAAAGGGGGGACATTTCTCATTCAAGCGCAGTAGAATTGTAAATGGGCTGATTCATGTCGCGCTCATAACTGTGCCTGATCTACAACAGGGAACTGCTGCTTTTTCTTTCCTAATCCTTACTATTGTCTTCTATCCTCTACTTCTTTTGTATGTTTGTCACTCTCTTGAGACTTGCTATTTCCGGGGTGCCTTGATAGTCGAAGCAGACCTTGTTCTGTTGAAGCTAGAGAGGTGAGCAGAGTAAGTCTGATTCCCTGTAAAGACTTCTCTGTTGACACCCACCCCTTGGCGCTCATATGACCTTATGCAGTTGCAAGCGCCGTAAAACTACTATTTTTAAAAAAAAGACAAATTGACTGCGGAAGTTGACATTCACCATTTGTTATCTGATTGTAAATTTTAGTGCGGTTCCCTGATTGCTCGAATAACTTTTCTCTCCAACAGATATTTCCAACTCATCGTTTGTCCAGTTTCAAATCTGGGATATTCCGGGTCAGATCGACTTCTTTGATGCAACGTTCGACTCGGAGTACATCTTTGGTGGTTGTGGGGCCCTCATCTTTGTCATAGATGCACAGGTACGTCAAGTTATGGGAAACATGAAAGTAGACATGTTATATAATACAGGGGAATTTGATAGCTTTTCTTGTATGCCTCTCTCTCTCTCTCTCTCTCTCTCTCTCTCTCTCTCTCTCTCGTGGTTTGCTTCTTCTTTCCTATCAAACATCTTATCGTCTTTATCTCCCCTCCTTCTTTTTCTTTTTGTGTTTGTTATCTTGCAACACCTCATATCTTCGGCACTTATATGACCTTGTAATATTGTGTTGAAAGTGCCGTAAAACTCTTACTAAAATTAAAACGGCCTTGAACTGACTTGGTTTTGCTCCGTCCCTGCCAGGATGACTACATCGAGGCGTTGTCGCGGCTGCAGATGGCCGTCACTCGGGCCCATAAGATCAACGAAAACATCAAGTTTGAAGTGTTCATCCATAAAGTGGACGGTCTGTCCGACGACAACAAAATCGAAACTCAGCGAGACATCCTGCAGAGGGCTACTGACGAGTTGGCAGACGCTGGCATGGATAACATACGTCTGAGGTATCTTCTGGTTATTTCAACTGCTCTGTTTATGACTCTGTCATACGTGAAGTGTGCTGACAAAATGAGGTACTTCTCAGATTTTAGCCTAATGGAAATTGATACGTCGATTTTATCGGTGGAATTTGTACAATTTGTAAGGATGGCATAATAAATGACACGGTAGACTGAAAGAAAATGGCATCAATTGAAAATATATAAATCTGACCCCAGGGTCGATTTTCGGTCAATATCTCCATTCATGGATTACGAGAAGTAACTCATTTTGTCAGCACACCTCACATACCTCCTTTTTTTTAAAACTGTGTGATGAGAGTTTTGCACTAAGAAGTCGGATTTTGTTTTTTCTTTGTTTTCTTTTCTTCTTTTTTTTTTTTTTATCTTTCTTTTATGTTTAGAGTACAATGGAACCTGTCCTAATGGCCACCTGTCTAGGACAATCGGCTGTACAAGTAATCACTTCCCATTTCCCCCTTGTTTTTGTTGGGGTTTTTTACATTAGAAATGCAGTTTAAAAAAATAAAATTAGAAATGCAGTGTGGGTGGTTGGCGGGTGCTCTGGTGTGGTTTGCTTCTTCTTTCCTATCAAAGATCTATGGTCCTTATCTCCCCTTCTTCTTTTTTATGTTTGTTACTCTCTTATAACACCTCTAATCTTCTGGCGCTCATATGACCTTATGCAGTTGCGAGTGCCGTAAAACCTCTACTAATACTAAAACAAACAAACAAGAAATGCAGTGTCCAAGATGTGCACCTGTCTAAGACAACCACTTTTTTCCCCTGGCAAGGGGCAGCTGTCTTGGACAGTTTCGACTGTATTTAGATTCTATTTACACTTTTCTAAGTGGTAGCTTAATGCTGACAACTAGAACTTGAGACAGGGATCTGCTGTGGCCTCTTTGATTGAAACATTATAAATAAAATAATGCAATGGACATTGTCTTTTACGGTTTTAGAAATATTTTCTTATTCTTTATTCAAGTTTTTGATACGATGTGAGTACAGACTGGTGAGTATGTGGTTTATTGTTGTCTACTGTTTTAGGACTGGCACACCAGTTAATTTTTTCTGCTGTCTTTATTTGTATAGTGGGGGGGATGCCCTTGTGTGGTTTTTCTCCTTTCCTGTCGAACATCTATCATCCTTATCTCTCCTTTTTTTGTGTTTGTTACTCTCTTGTAACACCTCTAATCTTCTGCACTCATATGACATTATAGTGTTGCAAATGCCGTAAAACTCTTACTAAAACTAGAACTTTCTGGTAACTACTCTTATCTTCTGCATTTTTAGGACCTAATTGTGTTGTTACAAGTGCCGTAAAACTGTTAAACACCTTCAGTGTTATCGCCGATGCCTTGTGTCGTTCGTTATGAGGACCGGATGAATTGTGTCACTCATAGTGAGAACCGGATGAATTGTATCACTCGTAATGAGAACTGGATGAATTGTGTCATTCGTAATGAGAACTGGATGAATTGTGTCACTCGTAATGAGAACCGGATGAATTGTGTCTCTCGTAATGAGAACTGGATTAATTGTGTCACTCGCAATGGGAACTGGATGAATTGTGTCACTCGTAATAATGAATTGTATTTACTCGTAATGAGAAATGGATGTGTCGTTCGTTATGAGGACCGGATGAATTGTGTCACTCATAGTGAGAACCGGATGAATTGTGTCACTCGTGATGAGAACTGGATGAATTGTGTCACTCGTAATGAGAACTGGATGAATTGTGTCACTCGTAATGAGAACCGGATGAATTGTGTCACTCATAATGAGAACTGGATGTATTGTGTCACTCGTAATGAAAACAGGATGAATTGTGTCTCTCGTAATGAGAACTGGATTAATTGTGTCACTCGTAATGGGAACTGGATGAATTGTGTCACTCGTAATAATGAATTGTATTTACTCGTAATGAGAAATGGATGAATTGTGTTACTCGTAATGAGAACCGGATTAATTGTGTCACTCGTAATGAGAACTGGATGAATTGTGTCACTTTTTCCCCCGCAGCTTCCACCTGACCAGCATCTATGACCACTCCATCTTCGAGGCGTTCAGCAAAGTGGTGCAGAAGTTGATCCCTCAGCTCCCGGTCCTCGAGAACCTGCTGGACATCGTCATCTCTGTGAGTTCTTCAAATTTTGAGCCCCTAGAATGAAGTTCAGATCTTTTAGTTGAAAAAGCTTCTCATTTTTTTTACCCTAAAATCTGGAACATATTGCCCCAGGATCTCAGAGAAATAACAAATCTTAATACGTTTAAGTGATTGCTCAAGACTCATTTTGTTTAATTTTTAGTTACAGTGTGTTAGTAAGTGCTGATATGTTTTGTTTTTACTGCTGTCCTTACATGTATACAGGTAATGTATGGTGGTGAAAGTTCTAAGTTCTTCTTTATGTGGTTGAACTCGTTGTTCTTGTTACTGTGAAATATTTCATCTTGGGTGAATGGCTGAATGATCATGTGATTGACGTAAAACGCCCAGAGCTTATACTAGAATGGGATAGAGGGTATATGAATGCAGCCTATTATTATATTATTATTACTTTCTGCATGTCGCGTTTTGCACCTGATAGGGGAACTACTGGCCAACTTGTCCAGGACAACCACAACTACTCATTGTCGAAGAGAAAGGTGGTTGTCTGAAATAGGTGGATGTCTTGGACAATGTTATTTTACATTTGATACTGCTATAAAATCCTCTTGAATAAGACAATCACTTGTAACTTGTACAAATGGCCACTTCCCTTTCCTTCTTTCTTTCCCCCCCCAACCCCCCTGCCTTTTTTTTACAATATAATGACACCATGTAAGACAGGCACTTTTCTCCTCGAAAATTGGTGGCTGTCTTTAAAATGTGTCCCAAAAAGTGTTAAAACACACATATATCACATACAAAATCTACCGGCAGGGGATATTGGCAGTGTTGAACAAATGTTTCTTTAGACTTTTCTTGTATTCCTTCTCTCAGCTGTTATAATATATGCTTTTCTTTTAGGAGGGAATTTCAAACTTTAGAGGTTAAGGAAAAAAATTCTTCCACCCAGCTTGTTAGACTTTACAGTGGGCACTCTCACAAGATTTTGATCCGCAGATCTCAGATCCTGATGGTACGTTAGACTCAATAAAGTCTTTTAAGAAACTGTACTGTTTTATTGTTCAGGCACTGGTGGAACAAATGGCCCTCGAGGCTGGCTGACTTTGTGGCATTCGTAACATGTGGCCAAGACATGTTTATTACTAAAGTCGCAACCTCAGTGCTTTCTTGTGGTATCTATCATTTTTAATTACCGTGAAAACAGTTCATAACAAAGAGTGAGTTTAAGAAGTCACATTTTCACCGTTTTAAAAAAATGGAGATGCGACAAGAAAGCGCTTAAGTCACTAAGTTTTTTTGCTGTAATAATTTTCTAGGACTTTTTGTCTGTCTCTTTGCAGAATTCCAAAATTGAAAAGGCCTTCCTGTTTGACGTGGTGAGTAAGATCTACATCGCCACAGACAGCACCCCGGTGGACATGCAGTGCTACGAGCTGTGCTGCGACATGATCGACGTGGTCATCGATATGTCCTGTATCTACGGGTAAGTGACTAACAAAGTAACTAAGTTGCAGGGATGTAAATCTTCTGGCTTTTTTCGATTTTTGCGGCTGACTTGATATTATATATACTAATTAGAGATTATTTATTGTACTAGAGGGAAAGAAACAAATATAATTTAGTCTCGCTGTATTCTTATTTCAGTCAGTGCGCGTATATTTTCCAGCTTTTTTTCAAAACCTGTTTACCAAAACTTAATAAGGAAGGAAGTAGGTAAGTAAGTAACTAGGTTTATTCAGTTTTTAACACTATCGGCCCGCGCAGCACGCAACACTTATCCAGACGGACAGGAATACAGATGCGGTACATGCTATATCACGCCGTCGCTGATTGGCGTCCCGTGGGGAAAAGGTACGGCTCTTACCGTCATCGGTTGGCGTCCCATGGGGAAAATGTACGGTTCTTACCGTCGCCGATCGGCTTCCCGTGGGGGAAAAGTGTTACGGCCATTGGCCCTCATCACATCATATAAAACACTCATTTGATAAATAAAGTTTCCATAATGAATAAGTACAGATTGTGCACATATCTCTTATCGTGGGTCAAACATTGCATATTTCTGTCCCTGGGCCGAGTCAGGCTGGGAGGAATAAACAATTTCCTTTGATGGACAAAGTGTGAACAAAGAAGAAAATAAAGTGAAATTCATCTTCCACTTCATGAGTTACACCTCTCTCATAAGGGCGAATTTTGTTCATTTCCAGCGATAGAGATTGTCATTTACAGGTGAGCCTCATGCGAGATCCTCCTATCTAGCCCCTCAGACGTCTGTGGTGTAGTGGTTAGAGGCTTCACTGTCGGACGCTGGAGACCCGAGTTTGATTCCCAAGTGGGGAGAAAACTTTTATGTGGTATTTTGCAGTCTTTCATTTGGGAAGTTGCATCCCTCTCAGCAATAGTTGGGCCTGACAGGCAGGGTGGGAAACCCGCCTCCTAAATTTACAGAAATTGTGTTGATGGTGGTGTAAAAAAAAATCACCTACGTTTTTTGAAAGATTGATTAAGCTCCTTGATAGTGCTGAGAGCGGCTAACTTACAAATCGTCTGCAAACTATTCAAATGTATTATAAATGGAGAAAGCAAAATTTGTCAAGAAAGAGAACAAAAATGGTTTCATTCTTGTAACAACTGTTACCACAGTATGTATTTTTTTTCTCGCTTTCTTTAACTTTTATGAATTTATTGAAAACTGCATCCTATCATGAAAATAATGTCAAAATTGGAACCAACGTATCAAAATGAAATATATTACTTGCGGATGACCCTTTTTGCTGCTGGATTTTGAAGATCACAACAAAAAAAAAGGAGTTGAACCTGCCTTAACAGCCACCTGTACAAATGGCTATTTCCCATTTTTCCCCCCTGCATTTTTTCATACATTATAATGACACAGTCCAAGACATCCACCTATCTAAGACAGCCATTTTTCTCCTAGACCTTAGGGCAGCATCTTGCTGAGATTTCTGAAATATTTCAGATTTTGCACCACATAGAAAATGTTTTGGTGTAATATGTACATAAATTGCGAGTCCTCATGCGGGCATTTTCACAGGGTTTGAAAATACCCAGATTTTTTCGTGGCCTGTTGGTCCCTCTTTTATTCGCTTAATAAATGTGTGTGTTGTTTTGATGCGTGTTTGTTTTCAGGGTGAATGACGTTCTGATTTCCCGGTAATAAGTTAGTAATAGCTACCCCTTGATTTTTTAGAATTGTGCAAACCCTGAGCTTTACTTTTTTCGAGTTTTGGTCCTGTGCCCTATTTTTATGGTTGCCACATGTTAATTTTAAGTTACAGTTCACTAGGCGACCTGAGATTGTTCTGGTGGGAAAAATCACTTGAAAGTTGCTGCTGATGCTGATGTATTTGCTGCTAATGATAAAAAGTTGGCTATATATGTGTCCAAAAAAATGATAAATTTGATGATGGTGATGATGAGACCCTGAGCTTTATTGCATTGATAGCTTAAAACTATATACGCACTTGCCACCAATCTCTCTGTGTGTTCGGTCCTTTCAGATATGGACATTAAATCTCGGAGGTTCCACCTCTTAAATGACTTAGTAGTGTTGATAGGGGCAAATCCAAAGAGCAGGCTGCAACGCCACTATTCTGTGCGTAGTTGCAGTTACTCTTGTGTTTAGAGAATATTCAAGTCTTTGCCCGAGGGTTTTTCGAAGAAATAATGTTCACAAATGATAACCTTTCCCCTCACCTGCTTTCTTCATCCTTCCCAATTTATTTCATGCAGTTTCCGAAAAGCTCTTTGGAAATAACTGAATCTTATAAGTGGTTCTATGAGGTTGCTTGGATAGTCCTGTGCACTGGAACTGGAGGGTATTTTGTAAAGATTCTCAAATGAATACTGCAGGAGTTTCGGCGGACCTTAAAGGATTAGTTAAGGCTGACCTTAGGGAATTGGTTAAGGGTTACCTTAAGGGAATTGATTACAGGTTACCTTGATTCTTTAAACCCTATAGCGTCCGACGGTAATAACCCTATTCACCATCGGATCCTGGCAGCCGATACCAGTGACAACTGTTTCGTTTTATTTAGTGCTGGTTTTTGCTTGTTTTTCAGATCTATTCCCGAACCAAGTTTTTAAGTAATGACTAAGTTGGAGGCAAGCTTTTGGGGTTATAATGAGACATAGTGCGCCAGGTTCAGGTGACTGAAGAAAAAACTCAGGGAAACGGTAAAAAAAAATTTCAGGGTTAAGGAATCTGCTTTTCCAATCCAGCAGCCATCTGAGTTGGAACCCATTGGCCTGAAACCTTAAAGGGATCTCGAGTCTTTATTGGTCAAGCAGTCTTTAAAAAACATCTAAAGGACCTGTGTCTTGTCAGTTTGTTAGTGTTTGAGCGCTTAATCAGCTGCTTGCACTGTATGCTTTCCGGAAATCCGAGAATGTTTCTGGATGTTCTTTGGTCTGCTGGGGTAATAGTATAGTGTGAAGCGCATATAGAGCTTGCTGTCGAAGGGGATATGCACTATACAAATGCTATTTATTATTATTATTACTCAAAATCCTAAAAAGTCTGTACTTGCTGAAACCTGGATAGAAAGATTATAATTCAGGAGGGTTGTTTTTTTCCCACAATAACTTTTTAACTCACTCTTGTGACGTAGATGGGTGGTTGGTAGATGCTTAGATGTGATTTGTTCCTTTTTTCTTTCTTACTGACGCATCACGAGTCCCGAAACCCTTCCCCGGGGTCTTTGTGGGGGGGGGGGGTGCTACTGTATCGCTGAACGTGGCACCAGCTATCTCCTCCACCTCTGAAGACGTTGGTGTTGTGTTCATTTTCACACAGTGTGTTCAGTGGCGTCGCTAGCCTAGTGGTGAGGCTACCGGTCTCATATTCGTGAGACTGTGGGTTCAGGGGTTCGAGCCTCACTTCGGTCTGATAATGTGTCATTGGGAACGGCATTTTACTCAAATTTCTCGTTTGGCTCAGTCCTTTCGGAGATGGATGTTAAACTCTGTGGTCCCGCTGACCGTATGGGTTTGGTTAAGGGTTACCTAATAGTGTTGAGAGGGGCGCTAAACTTATATACTATTTCATCATTTCATTGTCACGTAGTTTAGTGGGTGGTTGGCAGGTGCTCTGGTGTGGTTTGCTTCTTCTTCCCTATCAAACATCTATCGTCCTGATCTCTCCTTCTTCTTTTTTATGTTTGTTACTCTCTTGTAACACCTCTAATCTTCTGGCGCTCAAATGACCTTATGCAGCTGCGAGCGCCTTAAAACCTCTACTAAACTAACTCACGCAGTTTGTCTTGGTCAAGGGTAGCCTGCCTGGCGGCACCCATTCCTCTCCAGGCGTGATTTTTTAACGTATGTGACCGTTTTTCCTATGTCATAGGTCCGTTTGCTATCAGGCAGCCACATTCCGATTTCGAAGGTACTCTATGCTTTTTATACTGACAAGAGTATTTTCAGTTTTGGTAGAAATTAATGAAAAATTGTTCTTGCCACTAAAAATCTGTCATCCTTATCTTTTTTTGTCATTTTTAATCTAAATTTTACTCCTAGTAACACCGGATTTTCGGCACTTATATGACCTATTTGTGTTTCAAGTGCTGTAAAACTCTTGGTATGACTAAAAGTCTGTTCTGAGTTGAAATTAAAATGTATTTCAAATTGACCAGGAACGATGGAGAATGAGGATACAACATTCAGAGGAGAGAAGTAAACCAGATTCGAGTAATTCCCCATGTGTTAGACCGCAAATTTCTATAAAATGACTTAAGGAGTACCTCTTTTTTTTAGAAGTTTATGATACTACAAAAGTGTAGGAAACTCTGAGGATGGTGGTTGACGGGTGCTCTGGTGTGGTTTGCTTCTTCTTCCCTGTCGAACATCTAAAGTCCTGATCTCTCCTCCTTTTTCATGTTTGTTACTCTCTTGTAACACCTAATCTAATGACCTTACTGTGTTGCAACTGCCATAAAACTCGTACTAAAAAAACAAACCATCTGAGGTAAATTCTGGGATTTTTTAGTGCGCCTAAGTCTGGGGTATTGCCACTGTAAAACTGGTGCAGATTTTCCGAATAAATCCAGAAATCCTGATTTGTGAAATTATCCTGATTTTGTCTTGGCTTAAAATGTCATGTGGCATAAAAATAGTTTTTATACGAGATATACCGGTATTATACAAAATTATCTGTAAGAATCCCTGCACAATGGTTTCCTTAGGGTCAGAAATGATTATGATGTTTTTTTCCCATGTTTCGTTTTCATTGTGTCGGAACTAGCTGTCAACACACTGATGGAAAGTTCTCAAGCTGTTGTTTTGACATCCTTTCTCTGTATTGGCTAGGAGGGACTGGTTGGGTCTGATAATATTCTGAAAGATTCTGGAATGTTTTCAAAAGCATGTAGAAAGGCCAGAAAGGAGTGTTTTTGTACCCATTGAGAACATGTAGGAACTGCTGCTGTCTTCATAACCATTGTCAACCTGTTGAAATGTTTCAGAAATGTCTTTTGTGAAAGGAAAATGCGGTTACTCCCCTTGCTTTTTCAGTTGCATTTTTTTATTCTATGAAGATCCTGTGTATTTGCACTCCACCTTCACATACCTTTGTTTTCATTCTCGTCCTTCACCTCAAACAACGGCACAGTCAGTGGGTGGTTGGCGGGTGCTCTGGTGTGGTTTGCTTCTTCTTTTTCCTATGAAACATCTATCGTCCTTATCTCCACTTCTTTTTTATGTTTGTTACTCTCTTGTAACACCTCTAATCTTCTGGCGCTCACATGACCTCATGCAGTTGCGAGTGTCGTAAAACCTCTACTAAAACAAAGAACCACACCGTCTTTCAGCTCGTTCTACAGGGGGGTTCAGCTGCACATACCACTCCCGGTATTCCCCCCTTATCAATTATATTTATCAGTGGGAACAGTTTTTTTCTCTCTCCTCCCCCC